>NW_028173304.1:184355-189355 GCF_963971535.1 Notolepis coatsorum | reverse complement strand
TAAATCTATCACAATCTTTAATACAGTCAGGGTTTTGTAACCCCTCAGTTACATATATATATATATATATATATATATATATATATATATATATATATATATATATATATATATATATATATATTTATTTTTTTTATTTTTTTTTACATTTCTATAACCTTTATTTACCCAGGCACGCAAGTAAGAACAAATTCTGATTTTATTTATTGTCAAAAGTATGCATAATGTTGTGTTAATTCACAACAAGAGATATGTAATGTTAATTACCTGAAATTATTCCGTTTTTTGGGGGGGGGGAACCCTGCATATATCGGTATCGGTTGATATCGGTTGATATCGGTATCGGAAATTAAGAGTTGGACAATATCGGTATATCGGTATCGGTAAAAAAGCCAATATCGAGCATCCCTAGTTGTACCTCATCTGCATCCATGTCTGCATTGTACTGTATATTGTATTGTAATTGTACTCAGTTACCTTCTCTACTCTGCACTGTATATTGTATATTGTATATATATGCATATTGAACATTGTTGTTTTGT
Organism: Notolepis coatsorum; assembly: GCF_963971535.1. Lineage (NCBI taxonomy): Eukaryota > Metazoa > Chordata > Actinopteri > Aulopiformes > Paralepididae > Notolepis > Notolepis coatsorum. The sequence continues at coordinate 188,813 of NW_028173304.1, read as the reverse complement.
TTACACTTGTTTACGTACTTGACTTTCTATTGTATACTTATTGTACTTATCTCATACTTATATATTTTATCTAGCACACTCTTAGGAGCAAAACAGAAAGAAGCATTTCATACAAAGGTTTTCTCTGTATGACAACTAATAAAGAAACTTGAACTTGAAAAGGGGGGCTTATCTGCTGCTATACTTCAGACCTGTTGACTAGCGGAAACCATAATGATAAATCATGTGCTGCTGTTGACGTGACCTCATGGAGAACATTGGTTTGGCTGCTATAGACTTGTCCCTGCACAAAAAAGAAAGTGTCCCTCCTCTAATTCAAATATCTGACAGTAAGCAAATACAGTACAAAAGGCTGCCTGAATGTATAGAGTTCAGCTGCGCACAAAACACAAGAGCGCACGTGGGTCTTTGTGTGTGTTGTGTTTGCCTAGCGAGCGTTCAATAACGCACGGCACCAGTAGGGCAAGCCCCTCTTTTGTGTGGGTCAAACAGACATGTTAAAAGGCTGATGACATTGACGGTGTACCCTTCCACCCCCCCCCCCCCCCCCCCCCCCTGCCTTGTTTATCTTAGAGAAGCTGTTGCTAGGGCGGCATGGCATTGGTCCAACTACTTGTCAGTCACTTGGCTGAGATGCTGTGAAATATAATCACCTGTGAAGGTGTAACCCCGCCTATTCACCCGTCATACTATTAATGACACACACACACACACACACACACAACACACACACACACACACTTGCACCTGTCGCATGACTGCAGCCAATTGCACAAATTGCCATTAATATTGCATGATGTTAGAGGCTTAGGAGGGACAGCACAAAGCGTCCAGTAAGAACCACCAGGGCAGAGCATGAGGTAAAGTAGTAGGCAAGGAGACAGTGATGGAAACCAAAAGACTGGCCATATTATTATGTCATCATCATAACTAGGTAACTATTAAGTTGCAGTTTGTTCCACCTTAATAATGTCACCCTCAATCTCATGCAGCTCCAGCCCGGCCTCTCTCTCTCTCTCTCTCTCTACACTCTTTATCTCTCTCTCTCTGTCTGTATCTCACTATCTCTCTCCCTCTCTATCTATCTCTCTCACACACACACACACACACACACACACACACACACACACACATCCTTATCTCCTCTCCCCGAGCCTGTGCAGGATATGAGGCCGCTGGTTCTCTCAGCTGGGCTTTGTGATGGCACGCCACAAGAATCCTGCCCTCGATCTCTCTCTCTCTCTCTCTCTCTCTCTCTCTCTCTCTCTCTCTCTCTGTCTCTGTCTCTCTCTCTCCCTCTCTCTCTCTCTCTCCCCCTCTCTCCCCCTCTCTCTCTCTCTCTCTCTCTCTCTCTCTCCTCTCTCTCTCTCTCTCACTCTCTCTCTCTCTCTCTCTCTCTCCGTCCTTTAAACAGACTCTGATCGTGTCATTAGCTAGAGGAGAGTGGGGGGTGGATGAGGTGAGGTGAGGCGAGGTGAAACACGCTAGTCATCCCAGCAGCAAACGAAAACACTCATTACGTCTCCTCCTGGCTCCGCCGACCACCACAACAACAACAACAACAACAAATAAAAGTCGATGACACGTGTCGGGTACTTGGAGTCGGGCTACACACGCCGGGTGGACCGTCGAGACGGGGGAACAGATGACAGCTTTTCAGAAGTCCACAGTTGGGTTTTTTTTTTTCGCTCCCGTAACACAAGAGCTTTGAAAACGCTTCAGCAAAGCTTTTGTTCTGAAGCGACGCCAGGTGCTGATTGGTCACTTTGGTCACATGTTGTCTCTCAAAGCAGGCCAGACAGAGGGGGACATCGAGGACCCTCTGGGTCCCACATCTGGGAACGGTTTGTCCTGTAGCTCTGCAGAAGCTGTGTGTGTGTGTGTGTGTGTGTGTGTGTGTGTGTGTGTGTGTGTGTGTGTGTGTGTGTGTGTGTGTGTGTGTGTGTGTGTGTGTGTGTGTGTGTGTGTGTGTGTGTGTGTGTGTGTGTGTGTGTGTGTGTGTGTGCGTGTGCGTGTGCGTGTGTGTGTAGCGCACACATGGTTGCCAGCATGTGTGTGTTCTTGTTTATCCACATGTGTGTGTGAATATGTGTGCACGTGTGAGTGAATATGTGTGCATGTGTGAATATTTGTGCACGTGTGAGTGAATGTGTGTGCACGTGTGAGTGAATATGTGTGCACGTGTGAATATTTGTGCACGTGTGAGTGAATGTGTGCATGTGTGAGTGAATATTTGTGCACGTGTGAGTGATTATTTGTGCACGTGTGAGTGAATATTTGTGCACGTGTGAGTGAATATGTGTGCACGTGTGAATATGTGTGCACGTGTGAGTGAATATGTGTGCACGTGTGAATATTTGTGCACGTGTGAGTGAATATGTGTGCACGTGTGAGTGAATATTTGTGCACGTGTGAGTGATTATTTGTGCACGTGTGAGTGAATATTTGTGCACGTGTGAGTGAATATGTGTGCACGTGTGAATATGTGTGCACGTGTGAGTGAATATGTGTGCACGTGTGAATTATTTGTGCACGTGTGAGTGAATATGTGTGCACGTGTGAGTGAATAGGTGTACACGTGTGAATATTTGTGCATGTGTGAGTGAATTGTGCACGTGTGAGTGAATATGTGTGCACGTGTAAGTGAATATTTGCGCACGTGTGAGTGAATATGTGTGCACGTGTGAGTGAATATTCGTGCACGTGTGAGTGAATATTTGTGCACGTGTGAGTGAATATTTGTGCACGTGTGTGTGAATATTTGTGCACGTGTGAGTGAATATGTGTGCATGTGTGAATATTTGTGCATGTGTGAGTGAGTATGTGTGCACGTGTGAGTGAATATGTGTGCACGTGTGAGTGAATAATGTGTGCACGTGTGAGTGAATATTTGTGCACGTGTGAGTGAATATGTGTGCACGTGTGAGTGAATTATGTGTGCACGTGTGAGTGAATATTTGCGCACGTGTGAGTGAATATTTGCGCACGTGTGAGTGAATATTTGCGCACGTGTGAGTGAATATTTGTGCACGTGTGAGTGAATATGTGTGCATGTGTGAGTGAATATTTGTGCACGTGTGAGTGAATATGTGTGCATGTGTGAGTGAATATTTGCGCACGTGTGAGTGAATATGTGTGCACGTGTGAGTGAATATTTGTGCACGTGTGAGTGAATATTTGTGCACGTGTGAGTGAATATTTGTGCACGTGTGAGTGAATATGTGTGCATGTGTGAGTGAATATTTGCGCACGTGTGAGTGAATATTTGTGCACGTGTGAGTGAATATGTGTGCACGTGTGAATATGTGTGCACGTGTGAGTGAATATGTGTGCACGTGTGAGTGAATAATATGTGTGCATGTGTGAGTGAATATTTGTGCACGTGTGAGTGAATATTTGTGCACGTGTGAGAGAATATTTGTGCATGTGTGAGTGAATATCTGTGCACGTGTGAGTGAATATTTGTGCACGTGTGAGTGAATAATATGTGTGCATGTGTGAGTGAATAATTGTGCATGTGTGAGTGAATATGTGTGCACGTGTGAGTGAATATGTGTGCACGTGTGAGAGAATATTTGTGCATGTGTGAGTGAATATCTGTGCATGTGTGAGTGAATATTTGTGCACGTGTGAGTGAATATGTGTGCACGTGTGAGTGAATATTTGTGCACGTGTGAGTGAATATGTGTGCACGTGTGAGTGAATATTTGCGCACGTGTGAGTGAATATTTGTGCACGTGTGAGTGAATATTTGTGCACGTGTGAGTGAATAGGCCAGTGCACCGTAGTAACCTGGGAACCACATGACCTGATCCCTGTCTTACTTTAATAACCTCCACATCCTCACAATACTGAGCCAAAACAAACCATAACCACCTTTCTAATCCCCGAGACAGAAAGAAAGCACTTTATAGATAAAGGGACACTTACTTTCAACTGTGAACGGTCCTCTGTTTCTCCTGTGAAGCAGCCCCCTGTGGACTTGACTCCTTCCCTGGGTCTTGTCCTGGCTCAGCGAGGAGGCTCCTTCCCTGGGTCTTGTCCTGGCTCAGCGAGGAGGCTCCTTCCCTGGGTCTTGTCCCGGCTCAGCGAGGAGGCTCCTTCCCTGGGTCTTGTCCTGGCTCAGCGAGGAGGCTCCTTCCCTGGGTCTTGTCCTGGCTCAGCGAGGAGACTCCTTCCCTGGGTCTTGTCCCGGCTCAGCGAGGAGGCTCCTTCCCTGGGTCTTGTCCTGGCTCAGCGAGGAGGCTCCTTCCCTGGGTCTTGTCCCGGCTCAGCGAGGAGGCTCCTTCCCTGGGTCTTGTCCTTGTTCAGCGAGGAGGCTCCTTCCCTGGGTCTTGTCCTGGCTCAGCGAGGAGGCTCCTTCCCTGGGTCTTGTCCTGGCTCAGCGAGGGCTTGTATCCCGGGGCAGGTGGACTCGTCCTCTGGGTCTTTGGTCCTGGTTCTCTGCCTCCTCTGGAT
>NW_028173304.1:181536-184155 GCF_963971535.1 Notolepis coatsorum | reverse complement strand
AGCGTGTAAAGTGCGTCAGCTGACAAAAGCGAGGTTTGTCTGACCAGCGTTGGTGCGTCACTCCGTACGGAGGAGCTTTTAAAGAGCGGGAGGACGGCTCCGCTTCCTGTCACACCGGCTGACCTCGCTGTACACATGTTGCATAACTTCTCCATCTGTTTCTCCAGGGAGCACGTACTGTATAATGAGTGTGTGTGTGTGTGTGTGTGTGCATGCACGCGCATGTGTGTTTGTGTGCTCACAAACGTCAGCATGTGCGCGATTTGTGTGCTCACAAACGTCAGCATGTGCGCGAGTGTGTGGTAAATGGTAAATGGTGCATTTATAGCAGCTTTTATCCAAAGCGCTTTACAATTTGTTCCTCACATTTTACCCACGTGTGTGTGTGTGTGTGTGTGTGTGTGCGTGTGCATGGCTGTGTGTGTGCGTGCGTGTCATTCACATCCAGTGGTTCTTTTGCGGTGCTAAATGATCTGGTTCAGCATCAGTGCATGAGACAACTGGCTGCACGTTAGCCTATAGCTTAGCACAATGAATGTAAGCGGACATGGCCGGTTAGCCTATAGGCATTGTCCAACGAACACCTCTCCCGAAGGCTATACCATCACTGTCCGCTTCCATTCATTGTGCTAAGCTAGGCTAACATACAGCCAGATAGCTTTCTACTGAACGCACAGAGAGAGGGAACTGGTATCCATCTTCTTGTCTCTCTCTGGAGAAGAGGGTAAGATAATTCCAAAATGTTGGCGTGTTCCTTTAATAGCCAGACAGCAGGAGCTCACTTAGCGATAGCTTCTTCCTCTCTCTCACCGTCTCCCTCACATGATTGGCGCAGACGAGTGCGTGATACATTTTTATATAACCAACCAATCAATCAATCAGAACATGGTGTAGTCGTATCTGATGGCTTGGGGAAAGAAAGTTAGCCTCTAAGTATTCTATAGGGCTGACCCCTATTAATCGATTAGTCGGTCGAAAGGAGCCGTAGTCGACTGGCCAACTTCTTAGTCGAATATAATAAAAAAATAAATAAAAGAAATATTAATATTTAATTTTTTGTATCATTCTTTCCAAAAGAAAAGAGGCCTAGAAGCGTGGCTAACGCTAATGGCGCGCATACCAGAGGCTAACTGCCTACGAAAACAGGCACAGAGGCACTGAAAGAGGATCTCACCCATCTAATGAACACACTAGACTAGACATTATCAAGATGTATCCATCAGTGGACCAATTGCATGCTTTTGCAGAGAACAGGGAGCCTTCAGTCGACTCCTTCAGACATTAAGCACCCCCCACAGCCCAAATGGAACGATAAAAAAGTTTAAAAAAAGTTTTAAAATATTATACTTTTTTTCTCTTTTTTTTTTTTTTATTCGACCAATATTCGACTAACGGCAAATTTTGGCCAATCCTAGTCGACCATCCAAATCCTTAGTCGGGGACAGCCCTAGTATTCTATGAGGCCTTCTTCTTTAACATGTCTCGTGCGTTAGTTAGATGAGAAGACAACGGGGGAGGGGGGGGACCGGGACATAAAGCATTAGAGACGCAGCGTTGGGGGCGTCCAGCTGCGTCTGTCTCTACTGTACGTCTCCGCAGAAGACAGATCTGCTGCCCGCCGCGCCACAACCGCGGAAACCAGAGCTGCTTGAACCGCTGCCAGAGCGTCACCGCTAACCACCATATCTCAGGAATACAGATGGGTTCAGTTTGTTACTCCTCCGCTCGCGCTCCCTTATCATGCGGTGCGCTCCCAAAAGCAATATCGCAGGCAGTGGGCGCTTTAGTCCTTTATTGCTCTAAGATCCCACCTATAAGGCAACTCAAATGGTCCTTCAGCTCTCCAGATCAGTCGAGAAAAAACCAGGGGTCAGTCTCTCTCTCTCCCGGGTCCAGCTTTTCAAAGTGGCAATACGGAATCTCAATCCACGGCATCATCATCAGGTGCAGATAAGATAAAGCTCGGCGGCTATACCGTAAGGCCCCGACGATCGATGTTATTGATTCAGGTGAAAAAAAGACAAATGAAATAAAAACATTGATGACGACTACACCTTCACTCCAACTCTGTAGTTCTGCCCGCCTAATGAAATACAATAGCACTGTGGAGCAGCACTGGATCATATCTCCCCATAAAAAAGACCCGTCGTTCTCAGCCTCATGCTGCATGAGCTCATGCTGTGACTTGCCTACGGGGCAATGATTGAAGTGTGCGCGCGTGCGTGTGCGTGTGCGTGTGTGCGTGTGTGTGTGTGTGTGTGCGTGTGTGTGTGTGTGTGTTGCGCGTGTGTGTGTGCGTGTGTGTGTGTCTGTGTGTGTGTGTGTGTGTGTGTGTGTGTGTGTGTGTGTGTGTGTGTGTGTGTGTGTGTGTGTGTGTGTGTGTGTGTGTGTGCGTGTGCGTGTGCGTGTGTGCGTGTGTGTGTGTGTGTGCGTGTGTGTGTGTGTGTGTGGCGTGTGTGTGTGCGTGTGTGTGTGTCTGTGTGTGTGTGTGTGTGTGTGGCGTGTGTGTGTGTGTGTGTGTGTGTGCGCGTGTGTGTGTGCGTGTGTGTGTGTGTGTGTGTGTGTGTGTGTGTGTGTGTGTGTGTGTGTGTGTGTGTGTGTGTGTGTGTGTGCGTGTGT
>NW_028173304.1:176536-179036 GCF_963971535.1 Notolepis coatsorum | reverse complement strand
CTCTCTCTCTCCCTCTCCCTCTCTCTCTCTCTCTCTCTCTCTCTCTCTCTCCGTCCTTTAAACAGACTCTGATCGTGTCATTAGCTAGAGGAGAGTGGGGGGGTGGATGAGGTGAGGTGAGGCGAGGTGAAACACGCTAGTCATCCCAGCAGCAAACGAAAACACTCATTACGTCTCCTCCTGGCTCCGCCGACCACCACAACAACAACAACAACAACTAAAAGTCGATGACACGTGTCAGGCACTTGGTGTCGGGCTACACATGCCGGGAGGATTCGGTGTAGCCATCGAGACGGGGGGACAGATGACAGCTTTTCAGAAGTCCACAGTTGGGTTTTTTTTTCTCCGCTCCCGTAACACAAGAGCTTTGGAAACGCTTCAGCAAAGCTTTTGTTCTGAAGCCACGCCAGGTGCTGATTGGTCACTTTGGTCACATGTTGTCTCTCTGAAAGCAGGCCAGACAGAGGGGGGACATTGAGGGCACTCTGGGTCCCACATCTGGGTCCCACATCTGGGAACGGTTTGTCCTGTGTGTGTGTGTGTGTGTGTGTGTGTGTGTGTGTGTGTGTGTGTGTGTGTGTGTGTGTGTGTGTGTGTGTGTGTGTGTGTGTGTGTGTGTGTGTGTGTGTGTGTGTGAGTATTTGTGCACGTGTGAGTGAGTATTCGTGCACGTGTGAGTGAGTATTTGTGCACGTGTGAGTGAATATGTGTGCACGTGTGAGTGAATTATATGTGTGCATGTGTGAATATTTGTGCACGTGTGAGTGAATATGTGTGGTGCATGTGTGAATATTTGTGCACGTGTGAGTGAATATTCGTGCACGTGTGAATGAATATGTGTGCAGTGTGAGTGAGTATTCGTGCACGTGTGAGTGAATATTTGTGCACGTGTGAGTGAATATTTGTGCACGTGTGAGTGAGTATTCGTGCACGTGTGAGTGAATATTTGTGCACGTGTGAGTGAATATCTGTGCACGTGTGAGTGAATATTTGTGCACGTGTGAGTGAATATGTGTGCACGTGTGAGTGAATATGTGTGCATGTGTGAATATTTGTGCACGTGTCAGTGAATATTTGTGCACGTGTGAGTGAATATGTGTGCATGTGTGAGTGAATAATATGTGTGCATGTGTGAGTGAATATGTGTGCACGTGTGAGTGAATATTTGTGCACGTGTGAGTGAATATGTGTGCACGTGTGAGTGAATATTTGTGCACGTGTGAGTGAATATTTGTGCGTGAATATTTGTGCACGTGTGAGTGAATATGTGTGCACGTGTGAATATTTGTGCACGTGTGAGTGAATATGTGTGCACGTGTGAGTGAATATGTGTGCATGTGTGAGTGAATATTTGTGCACGTGTGAGTGAATAGGCCAGTGCACCGTATAGTAACCTGGGAACCACATGACCTGATCCCTGTCTTATACTTTAATAACCTCCACATCCTCACAATACCGAGCCAAAACAAACCATAACCACCTTTTCTAATTCCCGAGACAGAAAGAAATTAGCACTTTATAGATAAAGGGACACTTACTTTCAACTGTGAACGGTCCTCTGTTTCTCCTGTGAAGCAGCCCCCTGTGGACTTGACTCCTTCCCTGGGTCTTGTCCCGGCTCAGCGAGGAGGCACCTTCCCTGGGTCTTGTCCCGGCTCAGCGAGGAGGCACCTTCCCTGGGTCTTGTCCCGGCTCAGCGAGGAGGCACCTTCCCTGGGTCTTGTCCCGGCTCAGCGAGGAGGCTCCTTCCCTGGGTCTTGTCCCGGCTCAGCGAGGAGGCTCCTTCCCTGGGTCTTGTCCTGGCTCAGCGAGGAGGCTCCTTCCCTGGGTCTTGTCCTGGCTCAGCGAGGAGGCACCTTCCCTGGGTCTTGTCCCGGCTCAGCGAGGAGGCTCCTTCCCTGGTCTTGTCCGGCTCAGCGAGGAGGCTCCTTCCCTGGGTCTTGTCCTGGCTCAGCGAGGAGGCTCCTTCCCTGGGTCTTGTCCTGGCTCAGAGAGGAGGGCTCCTTCCCTGGGTCTTGTCCTGGCTCAGCGAGGAGGCTCCTTCCCTGGGTCTTGTCCTGGCTCAGCGAGAGGCTCCTTCCCTGGGTCTTGTCCTGGCTCAGAGAGGAGGGCTCCTTCCTGGGTCTTGTCCTGGCTCAGCGAGGAGGCTCCTTCCCTGGGTCTTGTCCCGGCTCAGCGAGGAGGCTCCTTCCTGGGTCTTGTCCTGGCTCAGCGAGGAGGGCTGCTTCCCTGGGTCTTGTCCTGGCTCAGCGAGGAGGCTCCTTCCCTGGGTCTTGTCCTGGCTCAGCGAGGGCTTGTATCCCGGGGCAGGTGGACTCGTCCTCTGGGTCTTTGGTCCTGGTTCTCTGCCTCCTCTGGATCATGCTGGTTGTCAGCCTCTGTGTGTCATCTCCTCCTCCTCCTGCTACTGCTGCTGCTGCTGCTGCTGCTGCCGTCTTCCAGACCCTGAACACACAACACAGCCTGCCACACTCCTCCTAACAAGTGGAGGAGTGGAGGG
>NW_028173304.1:154036-171536 GCF_963971535.1 Notolepis coatsorum | reverse complement strand
CAAAACAAGTCCCGCCCACTTAGGAAACAGGAACTGTTTCATTTTCATCCTATTGGCCTCTGCAACAGGTCCTGCATTATTATTATTATTTATTTGGCACAGCTTGTAATGCATCATCTTCTTTTATTAGAACATGGCTGATGCTACTTCCAAGCGCCTAACAAAACCAAGGAACACTGAACATGTCAGTTATCTAAAAAACTATAACAACTATAACTTAAAATCGACCCTGTCCCAGCATACTGAAGGAAATCTATGTTTTTCAATGTGTATATAATGTATATATATCGGTGGGTGACAGCATCTACTCAGACGGATCTATAGATCTTAAAAGTAGCTGGCAGTCAGAGAGTGTGTTGCAGCAGACTAACAGCAGCAGATGAGATTCGGGCTGTGCTGTTTAACATCAACAGCTGATAGCCACAGCATCGCGGTCATTGTCTACAGCAGCGCTGGGCAGTCGTCACATAGCAGTGTAACCACAGATATAGTGCCGTTGCTATCGTGATTTGGGTCAAAGAGCCAGGGCGTGTCACGTAGTAGCGGTTACTAGGGGCGGTCAGCCGTTGCTAAGGACTATAGTTTATAGCTGTGAGTTTCTTGCAGTGTAAGTTAGACTGAGATACGACGCACAGAGGAGAAGAAGCGTTGATCAGAGACTTTGAAACGATTCCGCGATTCCCTCGCGGGGAGGGGTGGAGGGGAGGATAGGGGAAGTGCCACGACATCGGGGGAAGGCTTTTGGATGACAGCTAGGCCGCAACGACCACTGAGCGGGGTAACAGGAGAGATCATTAGAATAATGAATTTAGTTTCTTCAAAGACTTTTCAAGGACAATACAGAACTGTTCTCCATCTGGTACAGAGGCTCTGTTTGTAGAATAAACAACGTTTTCCAAGAAAAGTACCATCGTCTGCCAGCATCAAATTCTTATGATTACGGATTGCATTAAAGGGGGATGAGATCGATGTACAGCCAGTATGAGAAGGTCGACTTCGGAGAGAGAGATAAACACAACGCAGAAACTACACGAACACAGATGAAGAGGTGATACTGGCTGAATCTGGTCGAAATCTATCAATACCTACACGAGACCCTCTTCTTGGGACCAAGTAAGGTTTCGTCGATAATCCAATGTACAGTTACCCTCCCCCACCTCGCCTACCCAACCCCCCCCCCCCCACCCCACCACCTCCAATGTACAGTTTCTCCCCCCCCCCCCTCCACCCCACCTACCAACCTCCTACCTACCAACCAACCTCCTCCAATGTACAGTTTCTTCGTCAAACATATATACTCTCTTGTATCACAAACAGTACTGTATTTGTAAATCTGGTATGTCATAAATGTATAGATGTAGCAGTACTGTCTATCTGATGTCATGTATGTCATATATGTTATGATGAATTGAAAATGGGGGACCCTGATGTAAACAAGACGAAAGTCTTTCTCTGGTCTGCATCCCCTTAACAATTGTGTGTATTGAGCCGTACTGTATTGTACCCATTCTGCAATCTGTTAATAACATTTTCAATCAATCAATCAATCAAACCTGACTTAATATCTTATATTTAAGAGCTGATCTGACATGAGAATTGTGTTGTGTCAGTTGAACGCACACACACACACACACACACACACACACACACACACACACACACACACACACACACACAGGCAAGCAAAAACACAATTGCATTTCTATCCCTAAGAGAGGATCACTTACAGATTGTGTTGACAGGACCACATCATAGACAAAGCTGCCGTTCTGTGGCTCTGTGGCCCTTCTGTCAATCAACCCCCCCCCCCCCCCCACCCCCCACCCCTCTAAAGACATGAATGATTGATTGGATAATGCACCAGACATGACAAGACATTAAAAGTTTGTCAAAAGGCTTTAAGGAAGGGCTTGTGTGTCGCCAACAATGCAACACTTTCAAAGCCCAAAGATTTTCTGTGCTTACGAGTTGCCTCTTAAATCGTTTTTTTTTCAACCAGAAGACTGGCGGTTTGTCTCACTTATCAATTCTGATTTGAACAAACAACTCGTCAATCAATAATAATAATAGTTATTATTCATTTTATTTAAGCGCTTCTCATGACCAACTCATGAAACAGAAAAGGGAGATAAGTACAAAAAAATATTTTTTTTAAAGGAACATAGGAATAAAGACATTTTAATAAAGACATTTTAAAACTGAGTAAAAGAAATAAAAAGAAAAGAAAATACAAATAAAATCAATCAATCAATCAATGTAAAAATGCATTTGATACTGTATATCACAAATTATACGCTGTTCACAATGTACACACGGGTGATAATGGCTTGTGATAATTATTATTATTTTTTTTTAATGTTATCTTTTTCCCCCTCCTTTTTCCGTTTTTCTCCCCTCCCAATGTTAGTCGTTATGCCAATTCCCAATCCCCTTCCTGGTCGTTGCGCACTCTGCCCCCTCCTACCGTCGGTCTGGGAGAGTGGAGGCTATCACATGCTTCCTCCGACACATGTGTAGCCAGCCCACCGCTTCTTTTGACCTGGCAGCGCGGACTCTCACTGGGGGGTGTAACGTGTGGAAGGGTCACACTACCTCCCTCCAGATCCTTCCCTCGCTGTGTGCAGGCGCCCCGACCGAACTGTAGGAGTCGCTGTTTTTTACAACGACCAGGACCCACCCTCACCGGCTTTCCCACCCGCTAACCCTGCCAATTGTGTGTCAGTACTATGGACGGCCGACCAAGCCGGAGGTACCGCAGCTGGATTCGATCCCACTGTCTCTGCGGTGGTAGACAGACGCTTAGTCCCTTAGACACATGCCCTCGGCTTGTGATCACTTGAAGCTGTCACGCTGTTTATCTCCTGCGTGTCCCTGAGGTCCTAGCTGCTACGAGCTCTCGTCCTGGGAACCGTCAACGACAACAACCACCGCAGCGGGAGGGGGGGGGGGGGGGGGGGGGCTGCGCTGCAGTTCGGCTCGCTCAGCCAAACTCATAAAGACATTAAACACGTTCACAACATCTGGGCCTCCGCAGTAATATTCTCCAGGTTGGCTTTTGTTGGATTTTGTTTGAGTTATTTTCCAACAAGAATCTGGGTATTTGTTATACGAGAGGCTTAACGGGGTGAGAGGTTAAACGCTGCGTCGGAAGAGGATGAACAGCTGCTGTTATGACGCCTTTCTGGGTATTTTCATGGGCGGGTTTGTTGTTGTGTTTCATTTATACGGGTGTAAAAAAGAATTTGAAGATGTGCCATAAACTGCTACAAAGCACCTTGCAAAGTATTTACTGTGTAGAAATTCACAAGGTGCGCACGCACACACACAGACACACACACACACACACACACACACACACACACACACCGCTATACAGGTAGTGCATGAGCTGACACATCACATACAGTAAGCAAGCGCTCTCACAGGCACACACACACACACACATACACACACACAAACGTACGCACATCCACACACACACACACACACACACACACGCACATATACACATGCGCACTCGCACACATACACACACACACTCGCACACATACACACACACACGCACACACAAACATACACACACACATACACATTTACATGTACACACACATGCACACACATGCACAAACATGCACACACACACATACACAATTACACACACATGTACAAACACACACACACACACACACACACACACACACACACACACACACACACACACACACACACACACACACACACAAAATGCATGAACTAATTTAGGCCAGACACATTGAGGAGGATTATAAATGACAGAGATCTCTCTTATAATATGAATGTTATTTCACGTCAGCCATAGATTAACAAACACATTGTCTGTGTCCTGTTCCCACCGGCGGGCTTTGGCTGAGTTGCTATGGCTCACAGGATCACTGTCATTACTGTTAGTGATGAACAGCAGGACTTTATTAAACTTATTAAACACCGCTTCAGCCACAGGAAGGCGGCCCGTTAGAGGGGAAAATCAAGTCAAGAGTTTTATTTGTCAAGGCAAACAAGCATACAGTAGAAAACATTGTTTTAAATTTTGCCAAAAACAAAAGTTGAAAGCTTAGAATTTGTTATAGATATATATGGGTTTCGGGGCATTATGTGATTCGCCAATGATGGGCAGCTGTTGCTACCCCAGTTTGTCCAAGGGAAGCAACGGTCGTGATTGGAGAATCAATAAAAGAGGGCGGGGCTTGAGATAAATCAAGTAGTTGAAATGGCTTTGGTACACATTTTTGACCAATCACGAGTTGTTTTTGACCACTCAAATTGGAAACAAAGGTCAAAGAATGACTCCAGAAGACCACATCGAGACATTTAAGAACACTTGGTAAAACTAGTATTGACTGTTCATTCAATAACATCTGGAGATTCCTGCCAGGAGGCCTGTATGCCTTCTACAACAGAACTGCGTTTCCGCGTCTCTGATTGGCCAGGTCATGTACGCCCCCAATCGTGGGACCGCAAGTTTCTACACTGGTTAAGATTAGGCGCTCTTTCGAAGTTGGTTAAGGTTAGAGTTCGTCTTAGAGCATGGCGATAGAACGCCAGGTAGTTTGCAGGCTGTTAGACCCGGAAAATAGGCGCAGAACTTGCTGTCCCACGATTGGCACACACATGTCACATGACCTGGCCAATCAGAGCGCAAAACTCGAACGCGGAAACGCAGTTCTGTTGTAGAAGGCATACACGCTGCCAGGAGAGGCCATTTCAGCAATCGGATGGCAAAAGAAAATGGCTCAGAAAAAAAAACTTGTATTTTCAAGGTACCTGGACAAACTATACTGTCTGAACAGCCAAGGTCTCTCTGGTTTCAGTGAGGCTGTGATCATTCTTCTAAAGGTCACACAATATCTCATTTTATACAGTGAGGTCAAGTTTATTGTTATTATTATTAATAATAATTGTGTCACCAAATTGACACAGGGGCGTAGGTTTGATTTGAGCTTCGGTAGGGACACTTGGTTGGTAGGGACACAGTTTTTCTTTTTAGCTACAAAGAGCATCAGCTTGTGATGCACTCACTGGAACAGGGGCGAGGGCAGGAGGAAAGTCCAGGTTGTTGATTGGATAGTGCAGATAACAGGATAGCTTGCTGATAGGTTCTTGATGCAGCTGTCAACCTACACTTTGCAACAGATTAAAAAAAACTGCTCTGTGGGCGGCTGGGTGGCGCAGCGGAGATTGCGCTCATCACCAACGCAAGAGACTCCGGTCTCGAATCCGGGTGTCAGCATTGCCTCCGGCTTGGGCCAGTCGTCATACTATCTCAATTGGCAGAGGTAGCGGGTGGAAAGCCGGTGGGTGGGGATTTGGACGTTGTGGACAGCGACTCCTACAGGTCGGTTGGGGGACGCCTGCACAGCAGAGACAGGAAGTAGCGGGGTAGTGTGAGCCTCCCACACGTTACACCTCGCCACTGAGAGTCCGCGCTGTCTGGTGAAAAGATGCGACAGGCTGCCTCCTCGTGTACCGGAGGGGACACGTGATGCAAGGCTTCTATCCTCCCTACAGCCGACCAGTGGGGGGGCATAGTCGAGCAACGTTCAAGACAGGGGAGGGGAGAATTGGAAATACGAAATTGGGATGGGAGAGAAAAATTTAAAGGAGAAAAAGTGGATAAAAAAAAACGGCTCTGTTTTGCAAGACTGCAATGTTGTGAATTATAATACTGAAACTACAGTTTTCACTCTGGTAGGGACAATTTCTGTTTTCCTGGCTTTGATGTCCCTAGCGTCCCTATGTGACAGTTTCTTCAACGAGAGTCCGGCGAGGAGAGAGAGAGAAAGAGAGCATGTGGGGTCACAGCTTCCGTTGGGAGAAAGGTCTCAGCCAGTAAAAACAAACAACGCTCTTATCAAACCAGGAAACAAAGAAAGATTCAGGGCGGGCTGTTCTGCAGATGTGTATGTGGATGATGTGTGTATGTCTCTTGTCTGACCTTTTCACAGTTGAGGAAAACATGTCAGTCACTAGACCACTAATGGGAGGCCTCTGTGGAGGCTTGAAAGAGAGACGGCACGGTGGGGCGTCTTCGGGAGACGTGATGAAACGGGACTCCGTCTCACGTCTCGGTCTTTCAACAGCTGATTCATTCTAACCTCGGCTTTCGTCTGTCTGCGGTCCTCCTCCCTCCACATGTGAGATTGTGAGAACAAGCTGAGCTTCTGTTGAGATCGGTTGAGTATTTTTTTTTTCTCACACAGACTGAAGTTTAAAGCTAGCACTACCACCGAATGTCCACTGGGTGTCAGGCTTGCCTATATGAGGCCTCTGAGGCTCTGAACAAGTGATTGGAAACAGACATGTCCTATTGCCAGATATTAACACACACACAGACAGACACACACATAACACAACACACACACACACACACACACACACACACACACACACACACTCACACGATGCAGGATCACATTAATCAGTTGACGCAGAATGTTATTAGGTCAGTCATCATGTGATGTATCTTGTTTAGATGGCTACCTGGATTGGTGCCTCACATCAAATAGGCTACGTTCTCACTGCAAGCCTTAGTGCTCAATTTCCGATTTATTGCTCATATCTGATTATATTTTTTGTTGTATTTATTTTATGTGGCCAATATCAGAGTCCAGTGTGAACTGGTCACGCTCCTGAACTGACCCGCAATGCGCAAATGAACAATAAAGAAGATGTACACTGGGCACCCAAGTGGCGACCCATGTAACGCGCTGCGTCGCGAATCGGCCGACCCGGGTTCGATTCCCGGACCCGGCGTCCTTTGCCGAATGTCTTCCCCCCCCCCCGCTCTGTCTCCCGCTCTTCCGCTTTCTCTCCCTCTACCGGACTACCCGGTAGTACAAACAAATAAAAATCTACCGAAAACATAATAAATAAAAAAAATTAAAAAAGGATGTACAGTGTAAAGCATTTGGTGTTAATCTCTAGAGTGACGTGACTGTTTAGACTGAAGTCACATTGCAAAATCAGACCTGTATCTGATTTGGGAACACCTATGAAAGTGGCCCAAATCAGGTGGCTAAGTGGCGCAGTGGACAAGGCGCTCGCCACTAACGCAGGAGATGCTGGGTTCGAGCCCAGCTCTCTGCGTTGCTTCCGGCTTGGCTGGTCGTTCATACTAATACAATTGGCAGTATTAGGGGGTGGGAAAGCTGGTGGGTGGGGATCGGACGTTGTGGACAGCGACTCCTACAGGTCGGTTGGTGCGCCTGAACAGCAGAATCAGGAAGTATCGGGGGCAGCGTGAGCCTCCCACTCGTTACTCCTCGCCGCTGAGAGATCGCGCTGTGCAGGTGAAAAGATGCGACGGCTGCCTCCTCGTGTGCCGGAGGGGACACGTGATGCAAGGCTTCGTCCACATTGCAGCCGACAAGTGGGAGGCATGGTCTAACAACGTTCGAGACAGGGGAGGGTAGAATTGGATAATACGAAATTGGGATGGGAGAAAAATAGAAAATGGGGAGAAAAAGTAGATAAAAAAAAAAAAAAAAAAATTGCCCAAATCAGAATTGAAAAGCTCAGATTCCATGTGATTTGTGCCGTTCACAATGTCGTGAAAGAATCAGATCTGAGTCACATTATGAGTAAAGAAAAAACTTATTTGGGCCGATTTTGGCTCGCAATGTGAACGTAACCCATAGTGTGCTATGTTTTTCAACTGTGGTCAAAACAAGTTACATAATCTGCTTGCTGCTTGATCCGAAGTGTGAAATCCTGTCTAAACATAAGGATTGATTATTGTCGAATGTGGAAGCAGATGGAGCAGAAAGGATGTCATAACAGATGTGCGCTCAGCAGCTTGAGAAGATTTGAGTCCCTAAGATAAAACGATGTATTTTTTTTTATTGTATTTATTAATTTTATACATTTTATGACAGAGTTCTAATCATTAGAATTAGGGTTCCCCTGTTTGAATCTAATTCTCTGGTTCTAACGTGGCTGACATGGGAGGTCAGATGAATAAAGCTTACAGGCCTCCCCTGTGCTCAGCATAGTGGACTGAACCGAGCCATCTGTGTACACTCTGAGAGTATGTGGTCCAACCCAATGCTCCAGTTCAAAGGGAACACATTTGGACAAATTGTGCTTTGTTGTTGAGTGGGTGATGTCTTGGAGTCTGGAGCACCTCAAAGGCACTAAAAACAAGATTACAAACATCACAAAGCAAACTGGTCAGACTACTGCTTGACCTTACTCCTAAAACCCACCTCACCCCTGCCCATTTTGACAAACTAGGATGGCTTAGAGTAGCTTGCAATGAATGTAGACTTGCAATGGGCCTGGTCTACATTCACTACACCACGAAGGTACCCATGTACATGTCAAAATACTTCCCAAAGGTCAGTGAATACCACGGCCACAACACCAGAGGGAGCTCCACAAATCATGTCCAACCCAGATTCGGCTCAAACAAGGGACTAAACATGTTTCGCAATTATGCCACAACAATGTGGAACGCCCTACCCACAGCCGTAAAAAGATGTGAATCCCTACCCACCTTCAAAACCGCTCTCAAAGAGCACCTACTGTGAGGTTTCTGTCCTTGCTCACTCACTCGTTCTGTTCCTTTGAACCACCTCGCTCTGTTTTCATTTGTTTCTGTTAATCATTCATTTCCCCCATTCACACGCTTCTTCCCAGTGACGTCGTCAGAGACGTCGTTGATTGGTTCTCTCCCGTCCGCACGCTTTTCAATCACATTCCCCAGCTGTCACTGCTTGTCAATCAATCAATCCCGTATTATTTATACCCCGTTTCTCCACTCTAGTTTTGTTGGATCGTTTTGATATTTCTCTGTTTGCATTCTCCGTTCCTGCTGCTGCTGCTGTTTGCTCTCTGTGCTTTACCTCCAGGATATTCCAAGAAGCCTTCCTCTTGGACACCTTTTCCCCGTGGCGACGCGCTCGCTCCGCTGCTGTTTCCAGCACTCATTACGCACTACGTCTGGGTGAGTTTTTTACTGACTGTCTTGATCAAATTCCGTTTTCGTGTGTTTCTATAACACTGAAGATTACCACCTTTTTTATCAGACAGTCACTCACCCAGCGATCGCCTTTTTTGTTGTTCTCACTGGGATAATATTTTTGGGACTTTACATCTCCCACTGTGTGTTGTTCACACCGAAGATATTATTCACATTGGATTGTTTTTTGGACTTCACTCTCAGTGTCTATTTTTTGCACCGAAGATATTCACTTGGGATTGTGTTTTGGAACAGTGCTCACTGTGTGTATTTACACGAAGATATTCACTTGGGATTGTGTTGTGGAACTTTGCTCACTGTGTGTATTTACACGAAGATTAGTTCACTTGGATAACTTTTGTATTTGGGTACAAGTCACCTCTCCTGTTCTCCTGCTCGTTCCACCTGCACCCCTGTTGACTCGCTCCCTCTCTCTCTCTCTCGGTCCCGCAACACTTCGGAGATTCTGCCGAGAGAGGTCTGCAGAGCGGCTCAGACGTCAGCATCTGCTACCCCCTACTACCACCACGGGAGAAGCTGCAGAGCAGCAGAACTTTTTCCCCCTTGCTTGTGTACCTGTCTTGTTTGACTTGCCTATTCTGTGCTCATTAATTAGTCTCAATAAACAAGCCCTTGTTTTTGGCAACTCTGAATTCCTACTCTCTTGTGTCGTGCGTTTGGGGTCGGTGTCAAACCATAACATTACGATCCAACCAAAATGACGACCCCAGCCGACACAGAGAGGGTCAGAACCGCACTTGCTAATCAAGTCGAGTTGACCAGGGATCACAGTCACCAATTAGAGCAGGCTGCGGCTGCGGTGCAGAATCTCAGGGATCAGGTCCTGCCTATGCAAGGGTCAATGGCCGTTATGGCGGGACAACAGTCCGACATTCTCGCTCAGCTTCACTCGCTGGGCGACACTGTTAATGCTTTTCATCTCTCACAACCTTCAGGAGCATTCCCCGCAGCCCCAGCAGATCCCGCACCTCGGGAACCCCGTCTCTCCGTCCCACGGCTGTTCGACGGCAATCCCGAGGAGTGTGCCACATTCATCATGCAATGTGAGTTGGTTTTCCGTCATCAACCAAGCCGGTTTTCTGCTCGTGGGTCCCAAGTGGCTTATATGACGAACTTGCTTTCAGGCCATGCTGCCCAGTGGGTCACTTCCTCCTGGGCAATGGAAGCAGATTTTGTGTTTTCCTATCCAGACTTCGTGGCGGAGCTCCGCAGAGTGTTCCACCATCCAGCCCGAGGTCTGGACCCTGCAGCCCGGTTGGGGACTTTCCGACAGGGGAGCGGCAGGGTGACGGACTATGTCTTGGAGTTTCGACTGGCGGCGGTGGAGAGTGGATGGAACGAACCTGCTCTTCGCCTAACCTTCTTGAGGGGGCTCAGTGACGCAGTCCGGGACCAGCTCGCTACCCGGGAGTTGCCCGACTCCCTCGAGGATCTGTTTAGCCTCGTCATCCGTATTGACGGACGCCTCCTGGAGAGAAGGCGCGAGAGGACCCGACTGTTACCTCCTGAAGCACCCCGGATCCCCCGGACGCATGACGTCACTCCTGGACGTCCTGTCCTCAACACTACTGGTGGTAGCAGGCCCCCCCGTTCGGTTCGCGAGGAGGAACCCATGCAGCTGGGACGCTCTCATCTGAGCCAGGCGGAGCGTGAGGCAAGGCTCAGGTCCGGTCTCTGCCTCTACTGCGGTGGTGCGGGACACCGAATCGCCGACTGCCCCACCCGGCCAAAAGATCAGGCTCACCGAGACCCCGGGAGATCCTGGTGAGCCGTTTTTCCCATTCCCAGCGCCGCGCACCACCTGACCATCTGATGAGCGTCACCCTGGCCTGGGGGGACCAACGTGCCACGGTGGAGGCCCTCATCGACTCTGGGGCAGACGAGAACTTCCTCGACTTCGAGTTCGCCACCCGAGCCAACATTCCACTTGAGGACCTTGTGAGGCCCTTGGAGATCTTTTCGTTGGACCAACACCGCCTGGCCGACATCTCTCAACGCACCGGCCCAGTCGTGCTGACCATCGCTGGGAACCACGTCGAGAGAATCCAGTTCCTCATCACCCAATCCCCCCTTGTCCCGGTGGTCCTGGGTAGGCCCTGGCTCGCGCTGCACGAGCCCCACATCGCCTGGTCCTCCGGTACCATCAGGGGCTGGAGCTCCTCCTGTCACGCCCTGTGTCTGCAGGCGGCGTCCTGTCCCCCGCCCCGGAAGCCCGCTGGTGAGTTGCCTCCGGACCTCTCGTCCATACCTCCCGAGTACCACGACCTCTTGGAGGTTTTCAGTAAGACCAGGGCTCAGGCCCTTCCACCTCACCGCCCCTATGACTGCGCCATCGACCTCCGCCAAGGGGCTCCCCTTCCCGGCAGCCGCCTCTACAGTCTGACTGTCCCGGAGAAGAAGGCGATGGATCTCTACATCTCTGAGTCATTGGAAGCAGGACTCATTCGGCCTTCTTCCTCCTCGGTGGCGGCCGGGTTCTTCTTTGTTGGTAAGAAGGATGGGGACCTGCGACCCTGCATCGACTATCGTCAGCTCAACGAGATCACCATCAAGAACAAATACCCTCTACCTCTCATGAGCTCCACCTTCGAGCCACTGACCCAGGCCTCGTTCTTCACCAAGCTGGACCTCCGGAGTGCCTACCATCTTGTCCGTATCCGTGAGGGCGATGAATGGAAGACCGCCTTCAAGACCCCCAGGGGCCACTACGAGTACCTAGTAATGCCGTTCGGCCTCACCAACGCCCCGGCGGTATTCCAGGCACTCATGAACGATGTCCTTCGTGACATGCTGGAGGTGTTCGTGGTGGTGTACCTGGACGACATTCTCATCTTTTCCAGGACCCTCGAGGAACACATCCAGCATGTCCGCCGTGTGCTGGAGCGCCTCCTCCACAATCGGCTCTTCGTCAAGGCGGAGAAGTGCCGTTTCCACTCCAACTCCGTCGACTACCTGGGCTTCATCGTTGAGAAGGGCTTGACCCGAGCGGATCCTCGCAAGATCCAGGCTGTGGAGGATTGGCCAGAACCCACCACTCGGAAGGAGTTACAGAGTTTCCTCGGGTTCGCCAACTTCTACCGAAGGTTCATCCGGAACTACAGTCAAGTGGCGGAGTCACTTACCAAGCTGACCTCCCCCGCTCTGCCGTTCGACTGGTCCCCAGCGGCATGCGCTGCGTTCCGCTCCCTCAAGAGAAGGTTCACTTCCGCCCCTATCCTGCTCCACCCTGACCCCAAGAGACAGTTCATCGTGGAGGTGGACGCCTCGGATTCTGGCCTGGGCGCTGTCCTATCCCAACGTTCTCTTTCAGACCAGAAGGTGCATCCTTGCGCCTTCTACTCGCGTCGCTTCCTCCCTGCCGAGAGGAACTACGACACCGGCAATCGGGAGCTGCTGGCGGTCGTGGCTGCGCTGGAGGAGTGGCGTCATTGGCTAGAGGGTGCCGAGGAGCCTTTTACCATCTGGACGGACCACAAGAACCTGACGTTCATCCGCGCTTCCAGGCGCCTCAACGGTCGGCAGGCGAGATGGGCCAGTTTCCTCAGTCGGTTCGACTTCTCGCTGACCTTCCGCCCCGGTTCCCGCAACACGAAGGCCGACTCCCTGTCCCGGATGCACTCCAAGGGGGCTCCACCCTCTGAGGACCCTACTCCCATCCTCCCGGAGGCCCGAGTGGTTGGAGCCATCACCTTGGGCATCGAGGGTGTGGTAAGGCGTGCCCTACGCTTCCAACGTGCTCCTAGCAACGTCCCTAGGAGTCGTCTCTTCGTCCCCGACTCTGTCTGGTCCCAGGTACTGCTGTGGGGCCATACCAGCCGGTTCGCCTGCCACCCTGGCGTCCATCGCACGTTCTCCTTCCTGGCTCGTCGTTTCTGGTGGCCCACCATGCGGAACGACGTTAAGGAGTTCGTGTTGGCCTGCACGGTCTGTGCCCGCAGCAAGGCCTCTCACCAGGCACCCTCCGGGCTCTTGCAGCCACTTCCCGTTCCGAGCCGTCCGTGGTCACATGTGGCGCTGGACTTCGTCACTGGTCTGCCCTCCTCCCAGGGGAACACCTGCCTTCTGACCGTGGTGGATCGATTCAGCAAGGGGGTTCACCTCGTGGCCCTCTCCAAGCTTCCCTCGGCGGCCGAGACGGCGGACCTCCTGACGCACCACGTGTTCCGCCTTCATGGGTTTCCCCAGGACATCGTCTCTGACCGGGGGCCCCAGTTCACCTCCCAGGTATGGCGGGCCTTTTGCAAGGGATTGGGGGCAACGGTCAGTCTTTCCTCTGGTTATCATCCCCAGACTAACGGGCAGACGGAGAGGATGAACCAGAGCGTGGAGTCTGCTCTTCGGTGTGTGGCAGCCGAGAGACCAGCATCCTGGAGCCGTTTCCTTCCCTGGGTTGAATACTCCATCAATTCAATGGTCAGTTCCGCCATTGGCCTCTCCCCCTTTGAGGTCTCCCTGGGCTACCAGCCCCCTCTTTTCCCCGCACAGGAGACGGAAGTGGCAGTTCCCTCCGTGCAGGTCCACCTCGACCGCTGCCGACGAGTTTGGGAGATCACCAGGACCGCGCTGCTCCGGACATCTGAGCGCGCCTGTCGTGGTGCCGACCGGCGCCGGGTTCCTGCGCCGACTTACCGCCCTGGGCAGAGGGTGTGGCTCTCCGCAAAGGACCTCCCGCTACGGTCCTCGGCCAAGAAGCTCAACCCCCGTTTCGTCGGACCTTTCGAGGTCCTGAAGGTACTCAGTCCGGCGGCCCTGCGCCTGAAACTTCCTGCATCCATGCACATCCACCCCGTGTTCCATGTCTCCCGGGTTAAGCCCGTCTCCCTCAGTCCCCTTATGCCTCCAGCTCCTGATCCGCCGCCTCCCGTGTTGGTGGATGGTCACCCCCAGTGGCAGGTCCGCCGGTTGATGGGCGTTCGTCGGCGGGGCCGGGGGTTCCAATACCTGGTGGACTGGGAGGGTTACGGCCCTGAGGAGCGTAGCTGGGTCTCCCGGCAGCTCATCGTGGATCCCGGCTTGATCACTGACTTCCATCGTGCCCATCCTGACGAGCCGGGTCGGCCTGGTCGCCGGGTGGCTCCCGTGGAGGGGGGGGTACTGTGAGGTTTCTGTCCTTGCTCACTCACTCGTTCTGTTCCTTTGAACCACCTCGCTCTGTTTTCATTTGTTTCTGTTAATCATTCATTTCCCCCATTCACACGCTTCTTCCCAGTGACGTCGTCAGAGACGTCGTTGATTGGTTCTCTCCCGTACGCACGCTTTTCAATCACATTCCCCAGCTGTCACTGCTTGTCAATCAATCAATCCCGTATTATTTATACCCCGTTTCTCCACTCTAGTTTTGTTGGATCGTTTTGATATTTCTCTGTTTGCATTCTCCGTTCCTGCTGCTGCTGCTGTTTGCTCTCTGTGCTTTACCTCCAGGATATTCCAAGAAGCCTTCCTCTTGGACACCTTTTCCCCGTGGCGACGCGCTCGCTCCGCTGCTGTTTCCAGCACTCATTACGCACTACGTCTGGGTGAGTTTTTTACTGACTGTCTTGATCAAATTCCGTTTTCGTGTGTTTCTATAACACTGAAGATTACCACCTTTTTTATCAGACAGTCACTCACCCAGCGATAGCCTTTTTTGTTGTTCTCACTGGGATAATATTTTTGGGACTTTACATCTCCCACTGTGTGTTGTTCACACCGAAGATATTATTCACATTGGATTGTTTTTTGGACTTCACTCTCAGTGTCTATTTTTTGCACCGAAGATATTCACTTGGGATTGTGTTTTGGAACAGTGCTCACTGTGTGTATTTACACGAAGATATTCACTTGGGATTGTGTTGTGGAACTTTGCTCACTGTGTGTATTTACACGAAGATTAGTTCACTTGGATAACTTTTGTATTTGGGTACAAGTCACCTCTCCTGTTCTCCTGCTCGTTCCACCTGCACCCCTGTTGACTCGCTCCCTCTCTCTCTCTCTCGGTCCCGCAACACTTCGGAGATTCTGCCGAGAGAGGTCTGCAGAGCGGCTCAGACGTCAGCATCTGCTACCCCCTACTACCACCACGGGAGAAGCTGCAGAGCAGCAGAACTTTTTCCCCCTTGCTTGTGTACCTGTCTTGTTTGACTTGCCTATTCTGTGCTCATTAATTAGTCTCAATAAACAAGCCCTTGTTTTTGGCAACTCTGAATTCCTACTCTCTTGTGTCGTGCGTTTGGGGTCGGTGTCAAACCATAACACCTACGGGAGGCCGCAATTCGAAACTGGCCCTGTTAAATGTCCAACCCCCCCCCACCCTCAACACCCCCTATGTACAGTTTCCTCCCCCTCAAATGTATATATTCTCTTTTAGAAACACTGTCTGTAAATACACAGTACTGTATATCTGTATGTTGTGTATGTCATAAATGATATGAATTGAAAATGGGGGACCCTGATGTAAACAAGACGAAAGTCTTTCTCTGGTCTGCATCCCCTTAACAATTGTGTGTATTGAGCCGTACTGTATTGTACCCATTCTGCAATCTGTTAATAAAATGTTCAATCAATCAATCAATCAATCAATCAATCAATCAATCAATCAATCAATCAATCAATCGAATAGGTTTCATAATCATCACAGCTATGTGTGTCTGTGTGCCTGTATGATATTTTGCACACAAAAAACATTGAATCCACTCAAAATAATCCTCAGCATTAATGAGTTTACTATATCTGATGAGGGGGGAAATGTAGTTTTACATGTATTTCCAAGAAACATACCAAGTGTAGTTTAGTTTATCTACAAACTACAACCTGCAGCCATGTTGCAGTGTCATATGTCATTGTCATAGCTAGGCAGCTATGTAGCTATGTAGCTATGTAGCTAGGCCCTACAGAGAGTGGTGCGCTCAGGCGAGCGTATCACGGGTATTGCACTACCACCCCTGCAGGTCCTATACAACAAGAGGTGCAAATCCAGAGCCTGCAGAATAATGAAAGACCCTCACCACCCCAACAACAGCCTGTTCATGCAGCTGCGGTCAGGCAAACGCCTGCGAACACCAGCAACAAGGACAGAGAGACTTCGGCTCAGCTTCTTCCCCCAGGCCATCAGAGCCTTGAACACTGAACTCTCCACACACAAGCACACATGAGCACGCACACAACACACACACTGTACACGCTCACACACTAGCAGCCACTTTAACATGAGCACACACACACTCATGCTGCACACGCTCACACTTATGGTCACTTTACAAAAGGAAAGGTCACTTTAAGAATAGTATAGTAACTTGAGATTGTATAATATAGCATTGTATAACAGTGTACATAAAGACCCAGTGCCTCATCCGTAGCTAACAGTGTATTGCACTACCACAGGACCTAGCATGTCCACCATGCTCTGTAAATAACTCATGTACATAATACCGATATGCCCTACTTTGTTTACTTGTTTTATTGCACAATGTAGTTCTATTGGATTCTTTTTTTTTTTTGATCCACTTTTTCTCCCATTTTCTATATTTTCTCCCATCCCAATTTTCGTATCATCCAATTCAACCCTCCCCTGTCACGAACGCTGTTTCTTGCCTCCCACAAGCCGGCTGCAGTGAGGACTAAGTCATACATAGCACAAGTCCCCTCCGGTACTTGAGGTAACAGCAGTCGCATCTTTTCACCTGCGCAGCTCGATCTCTCAGTGTTCGAGGAGTAACGCGTGGGAGGCTCACGCTGCCCCCGACACTTCCTGATTCTACTGCGCAGGCGCACCAACCGACTTGTAGGAGTCGCTTGTTCACAACGTTCAGATTCTTATTATATATTACTATTGTATTATGCACATCGTTGCGGGCAAGACCCCCCGCATTTCATTGTATACTTGTATGCCGTGACAAATAAAACTCTTGACTTGACTTGACTTGACTTGAGCTAGCCAATCATCATGCTAACTGCCTAGTAAAATAAAATAAAATTCCAACTGAAAGTACACTAACCTAGTTAGCGGTTAATTGTTTATACTTGAAGGTGACTGGTGACTCCTTATTCCATTCATTCAAAAAAAGAACAAAAAGTAGAACTTGTTGAAGATGATTGCACTTGTTTACAACATATTCAAAAATAGTTACTATAGGAAGAACTGTATTCCCTGCAGGCACATTTTGTACAATGTTAAATTGAAGGTATTTTGAACCAAAGGGGGTGAGACTATAGTGGAATAAGACTGCTGTGGTCCAAGTATGAAAGCACATTTTTACTTATGGACATGAGATTCTTTCAGGACCATAACACACCAATTCAGTTCGGTGTATATAGGCCTCGATAGAATGATAAGAGACCTGTGACTGATTGGATTTAAGCTTCCTCTGCGTTGGCTAGCGCACAGCCAGCTGTGATCACACGGTGTTCCAACATGTGCAGAGTAGTCTGCATGTACTTGTGCTCTAATCTCCGGTGGCTTTCGCTAGCAGTCTGTCTTGGATCAGCCAGTGTACACTGTGTTTAGTT
>NW_028173304.1:58351-153836 GCF_963971535.1 Notolepis coatsorum | reverse complement strand
AGAGGGTAAAGTGGCCTGAAGGATGCTGAATAAACCAATTTCTCATTTGTCATGCTCTGTTTGAAAGCTATAGCCATGCAGCCAAAAAGAGGAACACACATTTCTGGTTACAGTCTGTCCGATTGCTCTATAATATCTATATGTTTGAACCGTGTATCAAAATCCAAAAACAAATACTTTAAATTATTAGTTATTATTATTATTAGTATTTAAAAGCCTGAATCTTCTCTGGCACATTCATTTTAGGCTGCATATCTATACGGCCTCATGGGTTAAAAAAAATCTCACTTTATTTCACGTAGAATTTTAATCATGTGTATTTCTTTAGCCGGGTTTCGGTCGAGTCATGCGCCCCAGACAGAAGTCTTCTTCCTGCTCCCTTTGCCCGCATGGCATCATGGTATTTATGATGTTGTATGAAAAACTCTATGATTGTTATGTTTCCATGTGGCCAATAAAACTCTGAATCTGAATCTGAATCTGAAGTGAGGGCTGTATCACAGGATTAGTGGAGAAGCAGGACGGACAACACGACTAATCTCTAATGCTGCACGGCCCCATATTCTACTGGGTCTATGTGTGTGTGTGTGTGTGTGTGTGTGTGTGTGTGTGTGTGTGTGTGTGTGTGTGTGTGTGTGCGTGCGTGCGTGCGTGCGTAGTATACATAAGACCCAGTGCCTCATCCGTAGCGTAACACTGTATTGCACTATCGCAGGACCTTAGCATGTATTTTACCGTGCAGTTTAAACTTTATGTACATTATACCTGTTATGTCTTATTCTTATTACATGTATTATTGCACAATCGCTGCGGGCATGACCCCCCGCATTTCACTGTATGCC
This sequence comes from Notolepis coatsorum, assembly GCF_963971535.1. Lineage (NCBI taxonomy): Eukaryota > Metazoa > Chordata > Actinopteri > Aulopiformes > Paralepididae > Notolepis > Notolepis coatsorum. The sequence continues at coordinate 152,994 of NW_028173304.1, read as the reverse complement.
CTGTATGCCGTGACAAATAAAACTCTTGACTTGAATAACATACACGACCACATAGGGTCTTTATGTCTTTGTCAATGTGATCAAATGGGGGAAACACCAAGATCACGTTACATCCCCCCTGGTTTATTTATACTGTAGGCCTTGTTGTCGTCACTGTGGCTTGTTGTGAACGATGCACTAACAAGCCTTTCAAAGCTATGTGGTTTGTTTACATGACTGTGATGCCTAGCATTCCAGCTGAACACCTCTCATTCTTTCCAACAAAACAGGAATGTTTCTGAGCTATGAATAATTTAAATGAGGATGTGTTGGATCTGGCTGTTGTTGGCCTACTCGTAAAAAAATAAAATCCAGATAGTTTAACTGCTATCATCATCATCATCATCAAATCATAATCATATTCTAATGTTAGGCTACACACTTATTTGGGAATACATTCCTAACACATAATTCTAACACATCCTAAAAAAATATATATTTGTATTTATTGGTTTAAAATACAGAGACAGTGCATATTAATAAGGAACATTTTACTATAAATATGCCAGTTTAGCCATGGTTGGCAAGTTTCAACTGTATAGTCTCTGGGGCAGGTGACACGAGCACTACAATAATTAAGACAGTACAATAATGAAAACATCCTAACTCTAACACATAATTATGGTTCCATATACCTATGGTTTTAAAATAAAGCTATATTAGCACCACAATAATTAAGACAGTACAATAATGAAAACATCCTAACTCTAACACATAATTATGGTTCCATATACCTATGGTTTTAAAATAAAGCTATATTAGCACCACAATAATTAAGACAGTACAATAATGAAAACATCCTAACTCTAACACATAATTATGGTTCCATATACCTATGGTTTTAAAATAAAGCTATATTATTTTTTTGTGATTAATTATTCAGCACACTGGGCCTCTTTTTAATGTTGTGACTGCACCCAGTTGCTACGGGAAGTGACGTCATCCGCGTCACAACGATGACAGCTTTCACAGTGAAGCAAAAAAAAAATCCCCCACAGCGAAGAAGAAGTAGTGTACGATTTCTGGAGACGACGATAGCAAACAAATCTGCCTCCATCCTCCTCTGAATAGTGGATAATAACCTTCCAAACATCGGGGACATAAACTACACATTTCAAGCTTTCGGACGAGATCGATATTGTGGCTTTTGGTCGATCAGAACGATACAAAAGGAATGGTGACAGTCGGAGGAGGAACTGAATGTTATTGGGATCCGAAGGGGGGAGTCGGTGTGAATAAAGGGTTTGTAAACCGGTCGAGGAGGAAGGGGAGATATTTAGCTTATTAATATTTACTAAGTAAATACAACCGTTTTTTCCCAATAAGATAATTATAATACGAATAATAAGTATAAGTAACGTTAGTCAACGTTAACCCAAAATGGAGTTACGAGTGGGGAACAGATACAGACTGGGCAGGAAGATCGGAAGTGGTTCCTTTGGAGACATTTATTTGGGTGAGTACTATTAAAATAATAATCATAATGATGAAACAATAACATAACTTGCTTTGCAACAAGCTAGTTGTCTAATCAAACAGTTTATTCAAGAGACGGTACGGTTATTAACGTTAGCCAAATAATCTCAATGACGTTTAGCTAATGTCATCTTCTACCTAGTAGGAGTTGAGCTGCTAATGTTATTAATGTCGTTGTTATTGTTGTCTATTTCTGCTAAAGCAGGTTAATGTTAATAATAACGTGAGCTGGCTGCCTGCTTCGAGTAAAGATGATGATACCTAGTCTTGTTTGGCTAGCTGTCATCATCCCTCTCAGGGGAATCATCAACCTGTCAGTTATGTCATAAATGTCTAGATGTAGCAGTACTGTCCATCTGTGTGTCATGTATGTTCTGATGAATTAAAAATGGGGGACCCTGATGTAAACAAGACGAAAGTCTTTCTCTGGTCTGCATCCCCTTAACAATTGTGTGTATTGAGCAGCTGTACTGTATTGTACCCATTCTGCAATCTGTTAATAACATTTTCAATCAATCAATCAGTCAGTTAACCTGAAATGTCATGATGTCTAGTAGTTTTGCCAGCTGACAATGAAGCTGGATTGTACCTACGTTGGGTATTTGGTATCTTTCCTGTAGGAAGGGAGATACACAGAGAGAGACTCATCTGAAAACACACCGTGATGATGAGTGGTTTCTGGGCCTTGATGGGGGTCAGAAAAGGCTGTAAACATGAATGCCTCGCATTGTTGTGGTGGCCAGCCTATTGATTGATTGATTGATTGATTGAAAATGTTAACAGATTGCAGAATGGGTACAATACAGTATAGCTCAATTACACACAATTGTTAATAAGGGGATGCAGACCAGAGACATACTTTCGTCTTGTTTACATCAGGGTCCCCCCCCCCCCATTTTCAATTCATCATATAGTGGTCCTAAGTGGTCCTTGTTGACGTTAGCTGATAGTAATACCATATAACACAAGGCTGCTTCTACTAGCCCACACACAGGCTAGAGAGGCTGGTTGGTTTGAATCCTCCCCAAACTAGGTTCAGTACTACAGGCAGACCCAGTCATTGAATTGCAGTTGTTTGCCAATAGTAGCTAGCTTGGTCCATGCCATCTGTCAGCTAATTCCAGTGCTGAAGGGCAGGAGATGGCAGCATCAGTTGGCCAGCCAGTCATTTCTGTCCTCCTGTGATCTCCAGGCTATGGCAACAAACAACCACCCATATTTAATATGAGACACAGTGAACCACTTTCCCGTATATATAAATTGTCTTCCATCCAAATGTCTTGAGTTTACGTTCTTCTAACTGAAGGTCCCAAGCATTTTATTTTTTCTTTAACTGGCATTTGTCAATTTTGTCTTCTCAACTATTTGATTTGATTTGTTCCCCCATCGTTTGTGAGTTAGTAGGAGAGAGAGACACACACACACAGAGAGAGAGAGAGAAAGCTAACCGACACTGGGTCCACTGGCTTTTCCAGTTTGTCAGCTGTCAAGCTAAATTGTCTGGGATATGTAATTACTAACAAGGTATGTACCAGTATACAGTATACACACAACATTCCCCTGGGTGCGTCAAAATGTACCAGTGTATAATATATACACAACATTCCCCTTGGTGCTTTAAAATGATGTACTAGTATACACAACTTTCCCCTGGGTGCTTCGAAATATACCCATATATACACACAGCATTCTCCTGGGTGCTTGAACCAGTATATATACACTCAATATTCCCTTTGGTGCTCTCTGAGTCTCTGTGTCATTGTTATCATCTTTCCCAGTTTATTGTCTTTGGAGGAGCTCCACATGTTATTACCTGATGACATCACAATTTAGCAGCAGCTGAGCACACTCGGTTTTGGATTATTAGGTAGAGAGTTGTTCACTTATGTTTTCGTTTAAAAAAAAATTGGTCTCAAACCGTAGTTACATGAATTCTTAAATTGACCAAACTCAAACCCCACCCTCTTTTATTGATTCTCTAATCACAACTGTTGGTTTCCTGAAACAACAGTTGCGATTGGAGGATCAAGAAAACAGGGGGGCGGGCCTTCAGGATAGGTCAATTGGGTTTTGTGTTGCCTTAAATAATCAACCTGATCTTAAAACCTTTGATTTTGGGGTCCGATTCTTTTACACACGACGGGCATTTCAACTTGTTTGTCATGCTGAGACTGGCTTTATTTAGTTAATGTACTGTAACAGAGTCAGGAGGACTGTTACACAAACCAACGCCAACCACGCTTCTTGGCACGCCACATGCACGCCACAGTAGTGTATAAAAACAGAAAGGAGTGTATTGTTTTCCCTGAATGACATCAGCTGTCGCCACAACCAGTCAACTAGTTCTTGCACAAATCCTCTGTGTGTTGATATGGAAAACTATAGATGCCTATCTTGCATACTCTTCACAGAGAGGCAAATCTTTTTCTTTTTTATATGCTACTGTAACTGTCAGCCTGTTGTTGTTCCAACTGCCTCTATTGCAGAGCAAATTCTAAAGACCAAAATGCCTTGCTTTATATTGGACACTGGATCCTTTTGTGTAGTGTCTGTGAACAGATTGTGGCTATTTGAAACAGGCCAGCTGACAAAACAAATATGGTGGACCTACAGGGGAGGACCGGACCCTCAACTGACAAGTGACAAAGCAATGGATTTGTTCTTTCAGTTTAGCAGAACCCACCATATGGATTTGTTTGTGCAATTGGTTTGGTGTATTTAAAGGCCCAATTCGCAATCCAAATGTAAACAAATGGTTACACACCCACGACCCTCCCACCACCAAAATAAAATAAAATGAATGGGAGACTATATTTTTTCTCTTTTCTAGTTGATAGACTGAACATTTGATACAAGGACCAACACTAGACAATAGGTAATAGATAGGGGCTGGGTGTCAGCATTGACTTCCCCATGTAATTTGATTTGATTCAATTCAATATACATAAATTTTATTAGGTTTGAACTTTGAAGGCACTGGCTTCAGGGGTGGGGGGGGGGGGGGGCATCTGGTGTTTATGTCAAAAGATGTAGGCAAATTTTGGTTTCTGTAGTAGTTCAGCAGAACGAACCTTTGTACAAAGCAAACTAGAGACCTCTCTACAGGACAGGAGGCACGCTGGAAATAACATTTAGCGAACATCTTCACACATCCACTGAAAAAAGGCATAGATTAACACATTGTGCGCCATAAACGGCGTAATCGTTATTGCCCGCCATGCGTTGAACGCCAACAACGGCGTAAATCGTTTTTGGGATCAATATTTCATTTTTTCGCCATGGCATTCATAATTCATCCAGCCTCCCTCCGGACTGCAGCGGCACCCTGTCTGAGATTGCAACGCCTCAATACCGTCGCCTGGTGGATGGTCGGGCGAGTTACATTCACGTCAAACCGGAAGTGGCGGTCGGTGCATCGAGGAAATCCCTCCGGCAGTCATATCTTGTTACGTGGGTCTAGATACACACTCGAGTGCATTTGGATCGCTTTCGAAACGCAATAATCGATATGATTTCTGCGTTTATTGCGCCATACAAACCGAAAATGGATCTTGGAGATTGGCGTCAAATAATTGGGATCTTTTTCCTCCAGTCTCATCGGCGAACGGTAAGAGGACACTAACGTTATTTTCAGCCCGATTGTCCATTTCCTTGTTTGCAATCAGTCTGATCAATATATCAACCCATACTAAATAAAGCCGTTACCGACGATCAAGGAATTATAAACGACCCCCCCCCCCCTTTCCTTCACGCATGATTAAGCATAATGTATACCGATCATATACATTTGAATTTTTTTATATAGCGTGTATAGGAAAGAAACTCCAATCGATAATCTATCATATGCGTCAGGGCCTATAACTAGCATTTTTGGAATTACAGCAGAAAAGCTTAAAAACATACTTATATAGGCGGTTAGGTGGCCGAGCGGAGATTGCGTTCGTCACCAACCCCGGAGCTGTGAGCTGGATTCGCCTGTTCGAATCCAGCTCACAGCTCCGGGGTTGTCACCAACTTGGCTGGCCGTCTGCACTAATACAATTGGCTGTATTAGAGGGTGGGAGAAGCTGGCGGGGTGGGTCCGGGTCGTTGTAAACAGCGACTCCTACAGTTCGGTCGGGGCGCCTGCTAAGCGCGGATAGGACTTGAGGGGGATAGTGTGGTCCTCCCACACGCTACGCCCTCTCGATGAGAATCCGCGCTGCCAGGTGAAAAGAAGCGGTGATTGGCTGGACGTGTGTCGGAGGAAGCACGTGGTAGCCTCCACTCTCCCAGATGATCTGACTGTGGGGGGTAAGTGCGCAGCGACCAGGAAGGGACTGGGAATTGGCATACGACTAACATTGGGATGGGAGAAAATCGGAGGAAAATGGAGGGGGAAAAAGATCAATATATATAAAAAAAAAAAAAAACATACTTATATTCTCGAAGGTATTAACACAACAATGTATGAATGAAAAAATATAACGTTCCCACATCCGGAACGATAGATAATCGATGTTGAATGGGCCATAGTAATGTCAATATAGCAATAATATTTAAAAAGTTATAGCCCTGCAAAGAAGGTAAACATCTCCATAGGGTTACAGTGCTGGCAGACTGGGTATAATAGATGGGCACAATGCCCGGCGCCCAATATGTTAAAAGATTGATCTTGGGATTTACAAAATCGATTAAATTCAAGTGAGATGATTTCTTTGATATAGGTTTTTTATATGGGGTATATGCTTTGATTCTTATAGCGTTCTGATATTCATATCACAAATCTTTATGCGATTCAAATCAGAAACATGATGATATAATTAGGCTATATATATTATATCCAGTGAACAAAATCACATTACAACATTTCTATCGAATCACAAACTCGCAAACCAAAAATGAGGTTCAAAAGTGAAACTGAAAAAAGGCCTGATGATACACCATTATTTTTTATTCTGGACAAAAAAAACTACGAAAAATAGGCATTCTAAAGTTGAACTGATTCAATTGAATTGAAACATGTATGTGAAATATATCCAACATTTAGACAAGTTGCATGAAAGAAGGTTAGTTCACCCCAAATGTGTGAAATGTGTAGCACTAGCTGTGTTCAGAAATCCCATCTAAGGGGGGGGGAGTGGCTCCGTTCGTCCAGTAAGCTGAATTCTAACGGGCGTGACCTCCAGCCTACCCCAGTTGTACAGGGCGTCTGTGTGGATGTTTCTTAACAGTCGTCAATGGCGAGCATATGTTTTTGATAAGACCAGGCAGCCAGTCACCCCACCCAGGGGTTCAGAGGCTCAGCCCACTCTCTATCCCTCTCTCTCTCTCACTCACTCACTCACTCACTCACTCACTCACTCACTCACTCACTCACTCACTCACTCACTCACTCACTCACTCACTCACTCACTCACTCACTCACTCACTCACTCACTCACAAACACATGCTCAGTTTTATGGAGTCCATCCACTGAGTTACAGCATGTTGCATAACTGGGCTTGTAATATGCTTGAAACATTTAAGTGGTCCCAGTCGTACAAAGTTTTACACGGCATGCCTCAGCTTGGCCGGTCGGGCATAGCCAAGGAATCGAGGATAATAACGTATTACATTTGTCCCAACAAGTCATTCTTTGTTAAACTAATTTCCAATACTCTTCCATTTTTAACAGCACTACTACTAACTACTGCCTTCAAAGATCGAACAGAATAATTCAAAACGGGCATGTGGTGTTGTACCCTGCCTGTTGCATCTGTGCCTTGGCTATCAGGTGGTTGTTTGTTAGTCACCCTAGTACACACACGCACATAGGAAAAGGGAAGTTTAAGTCAACCATAATTATCCTGCCTTGCATGTGTACGTACACTTTAACCACCCCACATCACACACACATATACAGGTATGAATCATCAAACATGAGGGTGTGTTTACACACACAAAGGTGTAAGTGCCTTTTCAGGACACACGGTTGAAAACTATCACTAGCTAGCTGCCGGCTTGTGTGTTTACTGTTTTTGCATAGCATAGCAGTTCTTCTGGTATGTGCTGGTCATCACAGAGTGAAGCCCAAGTGTTCCGCCCGTTCTACTCTTATGGACTTCAGGACAAAGACACCCTACCCTGTTCAATCCCATTTTCAGCCAGTCAATAATATTATAAACCAAGCAATTGATATCCGGGTCTATATATTTTGGACTTTGTCTTCTTTTGCTGGTTAGTGCACGTGCTACAGACTGAAGTAATAGGTGCTGCTGCTGCTGTGCTGAGGTGCCTTTTCAGACCAAAAGCGCCAAGCTGGGTCTTATGTAACGTCGTCTTGGCCCCTTTCCTGTGTGTTGTGAAACCTACTGCATGGTTCCTCTGTGTTGTAGGTCCATTCAGTTTGCGTTTGTTACTCAGGGTTTAGGGGGTTGGAATCTGTGGGAATCTCACAATTCAATTCTATTTAGATTCACGGGGGTCATCACAAGTAGATTTGAAATCTACATTTGTTGTGATTATCAAGGCAATTCTAGATTGCTGTTAACCTTTTGTGTTACAACACTTGTAAATTAGACTCTGCTTGGCTAATCTTGGCAATCTATAGGATCTAGCAGGGTTTCCTCTAAAGCACTTAAAAATGCTTGATTTAACCCTTTGATGCATACAGTCACGTAGGGCTGGGCGATATGACGATATTATATAAATATCGGGTACAGTTCATTAACGATACACTTTTTCAACGTATCGTGGATATCGTGATGTTTTGCCCAAGAGGATTGTGTCGCGTCAATCTGTCCACACGTTACTCGTTCATATCTCAGCCCGTGCTGAGATATGCCCATTCCGCGGTCTGTTAATAAAGTTTTCAATCAGACGGATGTATGGAAAGGCTTTTATTATAACATTCGTTGTAGTAAAATCATTATGCCTCATTTAGTCATCCTGTGGAGCACTGGTCTACTCGACGGCCGCGGGGAGCTAACGTTAGTAGCTTTGTTGACGTTGTTCAGCACACAGGACATTCAGGAAGTCAAAAACTAGTAGCGCTTGCCGATTGGTGCTAAGAACAGCAGGGCGGGTGCAAGCGCTGTGACGTAATTGGCAGACTCGACTGTCAATCAAAATTATTATGTTTCCGTCAGAATGAATGAGTGAAGACTTTGTTAAAGGGTTGCAGAATGGGTACAATACAGTACAGGAGGATGAAGACCAGAAAAAGACTTTCGACTTTTTTACATAAGGGTCCTCCATTTTCAATTCATCAAAACATTTAGAGACATACATATATACAGTAGTTTCATAAAAATGCTAAAATGCTATTGATTGATTGATTGATTGATTGATTGATTTAAAACTTTATTAACATATTGCAGAATGGGTACAGTACAGCTCAATACATACAATTGTTAAGGGGATGCAGACCAGAGAAAGACTTTAGTCTTGTTTACATCAGGGTCCCCCATTTTCAATTCATCATATTTCATATCTAAATCATATAATATCTCATTGCTAAATATATGCAATATATAATCTAAATCTAATATATAATATAAAAATGCTAAATGCATGGGTATTTTATTTTGTCTTTAATGTTAGCTTGCAAAATCAAATACTGTCTTGGTAAGCCTCATAATGAATTGTTTGGGGTAAAAAAGAAAAACATCGTGATGTGTATCGTGTATTGCCGAAAGGTCAGAAAATATTGTGATATCATATTTAGGCCATATCGCCCAGCCCTACAGTCACGCCAATATGATGATTATAATAAGTCCCTGCAACATATGTTTGCATTATTAAACCATGAAGATGATTTAAAAAATAATTTAATGAAAATGTACTAAGAGTAGTCTACTGACACACTAATAAAAAATGTATTTACATCTAAGACCATTTATATAAAAACTCTTGGGTGCCTTTTCTTTGCACAGTACTGTGTTTTCTATCCACTTTAGCCAAACACACACACACACACATATATATATACTGTTGTAGGCTAATGTTTTACTATTTTTTGTATCCAATTTGTATGGATTATTTTAGGAGTGAAATGCGAATGAAGGGTTGAAATCACTACTCGCAAGCTTGCCCCCAGATATTATTTTCCACTCGCACCGGCCAAATTAGGGGGCAATTTGCGATCATATCGTCGCAGTGTACAGCCCTGTCTAGTGGACTAACGATTTATAGTTCAGTTCCACAGTGATGAGAAAGTTGAAACCATATCATTCACAAGACGACAAACAAAAATAGATTTTTTTTTATCGTTTTATTTTTATTTTAGAAGATAGCATTTTCTTTCTGTTTTTTCCCAACCACTGCTTGGCTTCCGCTTCCTGCTCCGTTTCTGCTGCTGTTGCTGCTGGGCTGGGAGCCTGCCTGGGATAGGCCTGGACTCGCTCACTCACTCACTCACTCTTTCACTCTGTTGTTTTCCAATATAGTGTGCAAGAGAGAGCATTCCCTCTCGCAATTACCTTCCTGTCACACTCCCCCACCCCCCCCCCCCCCCCCCCACCCCTGTGCCCACACTCGCCTGACATGAACTGACGCATTGACTTGAACTTGCCATTACAGTAGAATCCAATGGGGTTCGCCTGGGCTGGGCATCTTTCCATGGCTTAGTTACTACATGTTACCAGTTACCAGTCAAAATCATCCGCTTGCGCTGATCCAAAGCAAGTAACATAAAAGTTCAAGTGGCTGTTTGTTGGGAGTAAAAGAGTCCTCAAATGACAAATGGCCTGAATTGTACACACTAGCCATTAGGGTTTCACGATACACTGATACTAGAAAAGTACCGCGATATAACCAGCTGTTAAAAACCGTACAATACTCTTTATTTTATTACTATCAATACTTTTAGAATAATAGCCTGATGCTGTAGTGTGTGTGTGTGTAAGCGCTTTGCGTAGTGGGTGTGTGTGTGTGCTTTGCGTAGTGGGTGTGTGTGTGTGTGCTTTGCGTAGTGGGTGTGTCAAGAGTGTCTGCACCGTTTATAAAAAAAATGTCCTTGTTCTGTCATCTAATGAATTTTTCCTGATATTTTAGGTTTGTGCCATGGTGTCGTTTTAGAACCGGTATCATGATACTTGATATAGTGATAGTAAAAATCTTGGTATCGTGACTAGGGATGGGGCCGAATATTCGATCCCATATCTACATTCGATTTTCATATCAGAAAAAAAAAATTATATATATTTTTTAAGCAAACCATTCTTATTTCATTCCTTTTTATATTTAGAGGCAGCCTAATTTTCATAGCCTAATTGATCTAAAAGATGCACGTGCTACTGTTTCTGTTTGTTTATTAAAACCGGCGGTTGATAGTGCCTATTTATGTGCAATACCCTTTGATTTTAATTATCCATTCTATTAAAAAGAATAACTGAATTGAACTGAAACTGAACATTTTAACTGAATTCAAACTGAAACAAAAAATAACAATATATTTGTAATTAAATTTTTTTTTTTTTTAAATAAAAAAACTTTATTTGGGGGGGGGGGGTCGAATATTAAAATATTCGATATTATGAAAAACGAATATTCGAATAGCACTTTTGCTAGAAAGTCCTATCCCTAATCGTGACTGACGTCATGTAGATCAGTTGCATCTCGATCCCCGTTACACCGGGGTCTTTACGTCGTGCCCATTAGTGACGACAATGTCAACGACAACGCATTGAAAATAACCCAATGTGTCCCTCCTCTCCTCCTCCTCCACAGGCACAGACATCTCCGTGGGCGAGGAGGTGGCCATCAAGCTGGAATGTGTGAAGACCAAACACCCCCAGCTCCACATCGAGAGCAAGATCTACAAGATGATGCAGGGCGGAGGTCAGTCAGTCATCGGACCACGAGGAGGAACCCCCTCTTCCTGTGGTGGTGCACATTATTGTCTCTCCACAGTCTCTGCTTTCTCTCTGTTATCCTAGTAGCACTAGCCACTGTCTGTGCTGCTCCTTGCCCACATTCCTCTGCTCTTTCACTAGTCCTCCATTTTTCATCCCTCTGTCTTACTGGTTCCTTGCTCTCTCATCTTCTGGCCTTATATTTCTTCTTCAGTCCTCTCTTCAAACGACTTTTCTCCCCACTCCCTCCCAAGTCTCCTTCCTCCCAATCCCTTTTTTTTCTCTCTCTCTCTCTCTCTCTCTCTCTCTCTCTCTCTCTCTCTCTCTCTCTCTCTCTCCCCCCCTCCCTCCCTCCCCCTCTGCCTGCCCACCTCCATCCTCCGAGCCCCCCTCTCCATGTAAATGTGATGTACACACGTCGCTGGGTAGCCACTGATCCACATGAGTCAGCCAGCAGGCTGGAACATTGAATCAGCAGCAGCTCACGGGTTTGAGTTTGGTGTCACGTGGGAGGAGCCTGAGTTTGGTGTCACATGGGAGGAGCCTGAGTTTGGTGTCACGTGGGAGGAGCCTGAGTTTTGGTGTCACGTGGGAGGAGCCCAGCCCACTCAGCTCCACTCAGCCGGAAACCCATCTCATCCTGAAGGGAACGGGTCACAATCGAGCTGTCCTCAAAAACGATCCAACCGGGCCTTGATTAATAGTGGGCGTGTGAACTAGTCAATAAAAGGGGGTGTGATTGTTTGCTGTAACCCTTCTTCTGCCAGTCGGAACTATTATTTGTACTAACTTGAGTATGGGTTAAAAGAACACGCCAACATTTGGGGAAATTAGCTTACCGTCTTCTCCAGAGAGAGACAAGCAGATGGATACCAGTTTCCTCTCTGTGCGTTTAGTAGAAAGCTATCTGGCTGCACGTTAGCCTAGCTTAGCACAATGAATGGAAGCGGACATCTCCGGTTAGCCTATAATAGGCATTGTCCAACTAACGCCTCTCCCGAAGGCTAACCGGCACTGTCCGCTTCCATTCATTGTGCTAAGCTAAGCTAACGTGCAGCCAGATAGCTTTCTATACTGAACGCACAGAGAGGGAACTGGTATCCATCTTCTTGTCTCTCTCTGGAGAAGACGGTAAGCTAATTTCCCCAAAATGTTGGCGTGTTCCTTTTTAACCCTTTCACCGCCACGCTACCAACACGGTTAACCCTTTTCACTGCGACAACACACAGAAGGTTAACCCTTTCACTGCCACACGACAGAAGGTTAACCCTTTACTATCACACAACCGTTAGTTTCACTCTCTCTCTCCCTCCTCTCTCCCTCTCCTCAGTGGGCATCCCCACGATCAAGTGGTGCGGGGCGGAGGGCGACTACAACGTGATGGTGATGGAGCTGCTGGGGCCCAGCCTGGAGGACCTGTTCAACTTCTGCTCCCGCAAGTTCAGCCTGAAGACCGTCCTGCTGCTGGCCGACCAGATGGTGAGACCCACCCACCCACCCGTTGTCCTTTTGAATGATGGCCTCTTTTTGGGCCAATCTTCTAGTATGAGTCCTTGTATTTATTTGGGCGTGCTTATTATATTTCATGCATGCACACTAGGTCTGGGCGTTTAATAGATTTTTCGATTAATTCGAATTAATGATCTAGGACGATTTTGAAAAAAAATAAAATAAAAAATTTGATTCACCTTTTATTTTACAAAAAGTGATGTTTGGTGAAAGTTAGATTTGCACTTTATTAATACCAATAGGGCAATTCATTCTTGTTTGATGATCAAGAGGCACGTTTTATTTGTTTTAAGTGAAGTTTGGTGAAAAAGCAATTATTGCATTATTAATCCCAATAAAATAGGGACATTCATCTTTGTTTGATCAAGAGTAACCTTTTATATATATTATTATTATTATTATTATTATATAATTATTATATATTATTATATATCTTTTTTAAGTGAAGATTGGTGAAAGTTAGGTTTGCACTTCAATCCCAATAGGAAAATTCATCTTGGGTTGATAATTTTTTTGTATCAAATAAAAACAAAGGTTATTTGAATGATTTCCTAGGCGTTTCTAGTTTTCAAGAGAAAAAAATCGATTAAAAGAAAATAAATCTGAGATTAAATTTTTAGGCCATATCGCCCAGCCCTAGTGCACACATACAGCTGCTGTGACCCAGTGTCACATCCATATATTTATATTTGTAAACACTACTTGATCCTACACTGTGTGAACTAGGGGGTGTAACGATGCAACCTCACAACGATTCTTCGATTACGATTATTCAGGCAACGATTCAATGCATCATGAAATCTCTTCATTGGACCACGATTCGATAAATCTTTTATTCATTTTCGATTAATCTTCTATCAGTTAATTCCCCAAATTTTTTTGAATAAACACATGTGGCTGGGGGAACTGATTCACTCAGCATGAATGGACTATAGGTCAATAAAAACAATACAGAAAAAAAATATTAATTTCGATTATAATAGATTCTAACACATTCAAATCGATGCATTTCGATTAGGGATGCTCGATATTGGCTTTTTTACCTATACCGATATTGTCCAACTCTTAATTTCCGATACCGATATCAACCGATACCGATATATGCAGGGTTTCCCCCCCAAAAAACGGAATAATTTCAGGTAACTAATTAACATTACATATCTCTTGTTGTGGAATTAACACAACATTATGCATACTTTTGACAATAAATAAAATCAGAATTTGTTCTTACTTGCTTGCCTGGGTAAATAAAGGTTCTAGAAATGTAAAAAAATAAAAAAATTTTTTTTTTGAAAACCGATACCGATATTTCCCGATATCACATTTTAATGCCGATATCGGCCGTTAATATCGGTAGGCCGATAATATCGGACATCCCTCATTTCGATTAATCGATGCATCGTTACACCCCTACTGTGAACGTAACGTGCAATAATGTTACTAATATATTGTGTGATTTGTGTGAAGGGCGGACTAGCAGAGTAAGTTTTTCATTGTACGGCAAACTGTCTGTTTAACTGCACATGACAATAAATCATCTTGAATTATAGACAGATTCAGTGGCATTGTGTTGCTAGGGAACAGCTTGGACTGCAGTTGATTTCCTGTGGCAGTATTTGCTAATATCAACAACTGACACAAAATCAAACCTAGTCTACTTAGAATATTTCTGTTAAAGGAACACGCCAACATTTTGGGAAATTAGCTTACCGTCTTCTCCAGAGAGAGAGAGACACGAAGATAGATACCAGTTTCCTCTCTGTGCGTTCAGTAGAAAGCTATCTGGCTGCACGTTAGCCTAGCTTAGCACAATGAATGGAAGTGGACATGGCCGGTTAGCCTTCGGGAGAGGTGTTAGTTGGACAATGCCTAGGCTCAACCGGCCATGTCTGCTTCCATTCATTGTGTTAAGCTAGGCTAACGTGCAGCCAGATAGCTTTCTACTGAACGCACAGAGAGGAAACTGGTATCTATCTTCTTGTCTCTCTCTGGAGAAGACGGTGAGCTAATTTCCCAAAAATTTTGGCGTGTTCTGTCAAGTAGAAACTGTGTCTATATAGGTGCATTAGGGACACCATGGTGTGGACATCTTCCCACTGGTTAATCAGGACAACACTGGTGTTACCGGTTACACCAGACTTTTTACAGTGGCACGTGTGTTGTGTTTAATCTCACTGGCGTTTAACCGCAGATAACAGAAAGGATTAACGTTAAGTGGTTAAACGGGGGGCCAGGCTTAACTAGGGCTGGACCGAACATTGTTATTTATTTAGAACATTTTGTTCTTTTATTGTTGTAACACACTACACAAAATAAAACCCCTCCCTCTCCCCTCCCAAACCGCCTCTACAACCTTTAAGACATTGTATGATCATGTATACATTTATTGTGTTTTTTTTTTTTTTTTTTTTTTTATGTTTAAATATCAACATTATCTGGCCATCCTCAGTAACTACTATCAAACTCCTGTGACTTCATCTGGTCCAAGAGATGGTACAGTAATATACCTATTACAATATACACACACACACACACACACACACACACACACACACACACACACACAGGGAGAACGACTTATAGGAGACTTAATGATTTTAGAATATTTCAGCTAAATGGAGGTGAAATATGTATCATCAACTATCCAGTTCATTTTTATAGTGTAACGTTTGGCTACTTAAAATCATTGAACAGAGAAACACGCAAAACACAGAGAGACAGACAGACAGCAGCTCGGCTGTGAACAGCTCCAGGGTCAGTTTAACTGTTTTAAAATGGTCCAGAGGACTGCTCCGCTGTGAACTGCTCCAGGGTTGGTTTAACCGTTTTGGGACCAGCTTAGTTAACGTTAGCAGCCAACGCTTGTTTAGGTTTTTACCATGACTTGGGCATACAGGGGATGGCGAGGACGCAAAGCACGTTAGTCAGAGGAGCCATTGCTCATGTGGCCCTGGCTCACACACAGACATCAGAGTTTCCACTGCACATGGAAACAGAGCGGAGTTGTCACAGGGCGATGCAGAACGCAGGGCTGAATATCTAGATGTCATAGCTTCTAAGATTGACGGTCCGCACTGTTCTGTGTGTACATGAATCATGAAATGACAATTGCGTGTCAGTGGAAATTATCTACCTGGGCGTGTCTTAATCTACCTGCTCTCAAGGTACCGAGATGTGGCACCGATTGATCTAACGTTTACTTGGTAGTACTAACGTAATCCGGTTGGTACCTGACCCTAGGCTTAACATGCTTATTAGCAAAGACATTGTTTGTACTAAGAACTAGGGATGTTGTGCATCACGGTTATTATGAGAGCCGGCTAACAGCTGGAAAACGGTTAGCCCTTAACACTTTCAGAGCCCAAGCTTAATCTTGATTTACCGCTTGAATGCCCACCATCCACTTCAATGTTAGCGTTAATAACGCCTAATCTATGTTTTAAATTATGGCTATGTGTCTAATCTGCCCGTCGCTTATCAATGACTCGTTTTTCCAGTCAACATTGTCGAAGCGGATTGTCTTTTTATCAATTAATTTTCGTTTTATAGCATTTTGAAAAGCCCTCGTTTTCAAGGAAAATATAAATATTCCATGATAATCGGCCTTTACCGGAATATTCTAGAATACACAAAAACTGTAATTTTTCTGCCTATTTATGAATCGTTTTCAAATAAACGCTGATTATCGATAGTATATGTGTACATATGCACGCTATATAGGCGATCTGAAAAATCTATTATCTGATTTCCTCAAAGCGATCGTGCACAAACAGACACATCACACATACAGCAAACGCTGAGATCGCAGCGAATACAACTCTGATTATCCCAAGACTTGTAAAATAGATTCCTTACCTCAGATCAGATGTTCTCCAAAAAGAGCATTCCAATTCCTGATCGCCATTCCAAAAATCGATCGCTTTTATTGATCCAACGCTACATACTGTACATATGTATTCCACGCTGTTCTGAGGCTCCACAATGAATCCGATCGGCTCGGGTTACATGCCTGAGAAGTAAAATGTGGATTCCGGATTTTTCTTTTCTCATCCATTTTCATTGAGTCCATTCCAAAAGGGTGCATTACCATCTGGGAGACGATAGGGGGCGGTTTTTTCACATCTGAGCTCTTACAGGGGCTGCATACCAACGGGAGACTCGGTTGATGAAATATGAATTCAGATCGCTAATAAAAAAATTTAACTAATTGTCGTGGTGGGCATTCAGGCATTGGGCTGATAAAATGTCTTATCACGTGATGGGCACTGAAAGTATTAAAAAGAAATGTTTTTAGGTGTCATGTGTCGGTCATGATGTTAACGTTTTCCAAAAGCTCTGTTTTTGCTGTTTCACCCGTCCACACTAGGGATGTTGTTTTGATAGCCGGTTATACACTGTCATTAACCAGATGAAAACCATGTTTTTTTCACATTCTAATTATCTCTCTCTCTCTCTCTCTCTCAACACGACAATACAATTATATCTAACGTTACCAGATGACATCCATACAACAGCGATCATCCATGAGTTACAGTAACACTGCTGCTCATCATCAACATAGTCTACACTAGGGCTGTCCCCGACTAAGGATTTGGATAGTCGACTATGATTGGCCGAAATGAGCCGATAGTCGACTATTAGTCGACTATGAAAAGAAAAGGGTTTTTTTATTATTTTTATTTTTATTAATTTTTATTTTTGTATCATTCCATTTGGGCTGTGGGGGGTGCTTAATGTCTGAAGGAGTCGATTGAAGGCTTCTTGTCTTCTGCAAAAGCATGCAATTGGTCCACTGATGGATACATCTTGATATTTGTCTAGTCTAGTGTGTTCATTAAATGGGTGAAATCCTCTTTCAGTGCCTCTGTGCCTGTTTTCGTAGGCAGTTAGCCTCTGGTATGCGTGCCATTAGCGTTAGCCACGCTTCTAGGCCTCTTTTCTTTTGGAAAAAATGATAATAAAAAATAATAATAAAAATTAATATATATATATATATATTTTTTATTTAAATTTTTTCGACTAAGAGGTTGGCCAGTCGACTACGGCTCCTTTCGACCGATTAGTCGACTAATCGATTAATAGGGGTCAGCCCTAGAGCCAAGTAATAAACACTATCTGCCCACAACGATGGAACTCATAATTTACTAATTTCACCACACCGCACAAATGCCCACTAGCTGTCAATCATCAATCATCTTTATTAATCATCAACACTACTCAGAGAATGGCAATAAACAGCGTGCATACCATTTAGTTAATTTGTCTGAAACGGACCACAAAACGGCCATGGAGCCATCGGTCTCTTTCTGTTTCATAACGTTATTCCCAGGGTCTTTCTCCGGCAGTATTGTATCATGTACTTTGATAATCCATGACCAGCCAGTCCTTTGATAAACTAAACGCCAGCCTGTTGATTCTTCTGACTTTGGCCTGCAAATGTCCCAACTCATTTCAAACAAATGATCTTTTCCCACTTCACTGTGATAGTGGACTGATAACCTGCTCTTTGCTAAATCTACAGACAACAGTGTCCCTCTGCTGGATCTCCCCGTGTAACGTTAAGTTAAACAAAACAACTAGGGATGCTCGATATTGGCTTTTTTACCGATACCGATATTGTCCAACTCTTAATTTCCCATCAACCGATATCAACCGATACCGATATATGCAGGGTTCCCCCTCCCAAAAAACTGAATAATTTCAGGTAATTAACATTACATATCTCTTGTTGTGGAATTAACACATTATACATACTTTTGACAATAAATAAAATCAGAATTTGTTCTTACTTGCTTGCCTGGGTAAATAAAGGTTCTAGAAATGTAAATATATTTTTTTTTTCTTTTTTTTTTTTTATAAACCGATACAGATATTTTCCGATATCACATTTTAATGCCGATATCGGCCGATAATATCGGACATCCCTAAAAACAACAGAATATTTTCCGAACGGCAATGAGGAGGAGGAGGAGGAGTTACATGTTGCTAACAACAAAACGACCTACAGAGGGAGAGGGGGTGTGTACTGAGAATGAGAGGCAGGGCCAGCTGCATTCGAGAGCAGAGTGACGGCGGGCAAGTAATGTAATCGGTGTATGCCCTAGCACAGAGTAACGCCGGTAACACCGCCCACCGCAACAAAGTGACTGTGCATGCCTTCTGTTGATCACTTCCTCAGTCACACAGTTGGCCGAGCAACACCGGCAGACTGATCATCGGCCACACTTCCACGTTTCGAGCACCAATAAAGCGCACGCCCACCACTCCAGTCTGCACCATTAGCACGCCGGCGTTAGGGTTCACGCTAGATCAATCGGTACCACATTTCTGTACCTTAAATTACATGTATGTACACAGAGTGTAATATATACTAGACAAGAGGGAGCCTTTTCCACAAATATATATATTACTGTCCCATCTCTTGGGTCTTTGGAAAGACCAGACGAGGTCAGAGGAGTTTGATCATATTTACTGAGGATGGCCAGAGATAATGTTGAAATTCTAAACGTTTAAAAAACACAATACATTATCATGTGATTTACTTTGTGTGGGGTGTTACAACAATAAATAACAAAATGTTGAAATTGAGAAGTTTGGATACATTTTCTTACAACAGAAATTAGTTGTTTTTGTTATTACAGAGGGTTAAATACAGCAAAAGGTACCATTGGCGTTGGGTACCAATACCGGCGTACCGCGCCTCTGGTAGACCCGGGTAGGAGGAGTCTGCACACTATCTGACAGTTTATGTTTATTTAGGATCCCCATTTAGCTTTTGCACTTGAAAAAAGGCTTTTCTTCCTGTGGTCCGGCACACACAACGATACAACAATATTCAATTACATCATTATCAACATCAATTACATCATCAATTACATCATTATCAACATCAGTTAGGATGATATTGTACATTTAAAAAGTATTAAAATAAAATAATTAAAATCAAATAAATAGTGCTTCCTGAGCAGCACTCACTGCCATCAACATAAATACAATTAACAGTCCATTGGTTTTCACCAGTTACCATGGACAGTGGATACGCCCAGACATGCCAGATCCATAAATCTTAACGACCACACGACCCATGCAAACAAACAAACTCATCAAGGAAGATTGATGAGACGGAGAACTGATGAATGTCATTCAGGCTTTATATGAAATCATATTGTG
Organism: Notolepis coatsorum; assembly: GCF_963971535.1. Lineage (NCBI taxonomy): Eukaryota > Metazoa > Chordata > Actinopteri > Aulopiformes > Paralepididae > Notolepis > Notolepis coatsorum. Next base: position 132,984 of record NW_028173304.1, on the reverse strand, counting down.
AACATTACTGTCCATGCAGGCAATTATTTGTCAACCAGGAGAGCTGCCACAGGTTCTGCCCCCATAGACCGACATTGTTGTTTGATTTAAAGGGGACATGCATTGCTATTCCTTGCACTATTTTGGGCAACTTTACACAATTCCTATGAGTCTATGGAAGACATCTGTAAGTTTTTTTTTCAAAATAATTCATAGTTTTATATTTCTAATGAAGTACTCAAAAGCATAATTTTTCAGCCTCAGGATTTCAGACTGTTATTGGATGGGCTCCGCCCATAAGCGCTTTCAGTGACAGTCACCCACACAGCGTGATACATACGAGAGAGAGAGAGAGGGAGAGAGAGGGAGAGAGAGAGAGGGAGAGAGAGAGAGGGAGAGAGAGAGGGAGAGAGAGAGAGGGAGAGAGAGAGGGAGAGAGAGAGAGAGAGGGAGAGAGAGGGAGAGAGAGAGAGAGAGAGATGCGTCCCCGACACACATGCAGTCAAGGCTGATGAGTCAATATGATAATTAACGACACAGACCACATTGATATAATCCCCAATAATTGCTAGGATACAATGCTAAACACTGGAAAAGGCCATTTATAATGCATGGGACCTTTAAATCTAATGACATCAGGAAACACCATTTCTGCATTCATGTCTGTTCTATCATCAACATGTCCTGTAGCTCCATGTTACGTTTTTTTATTCAATGTTCTATCAAATATAATTGCAGTCGCGCCACTTTCTGATCTTTTGAGAGATCAGTGAAAATGAGAGGAGACGAGAAGCCATTCCTCTCACTGGGATGTTCTTCTCACAGTGGTTAGTCTGTGGCTCTGATGTAAGAGAAGAGAACTGGTGTGGTGGTGACCTACTTTCCTTTCCCCCACTCCTCCTCCTCCGCCACAGATCAGCAGGATCGAGTACATCCACTCCAAGAACTTCATCCACCGAGACGTGAAGCCCGACAACTTCCTGATGGGCCTGGGCAAGAAGGGCAACCTGGTGTACATCATCGACTTCGGCCTGGCCAAGAAGTACCGGGACGCCCGCACGCACCAGCACATCCCCTACCGCGAGAACAAGAACCTGACGGGCACCGCCCGCTACGCCTCCATCAACACGCACCTGGGCATCGGTACGACAGCGCAGTGACATTACTAGGGCTGTCTTATATACTTCTAAGCTTCGTTCGATGGGCATGGGATTCGAATATGAAAAAAAAAATCGAGTATTAAAAAATATTAAAGAAAAATATATATATGAATTATTATATTTATTTTTTTGCCAAATCAACTCTGCCTCTCTTTGTTAACTACAACAAGCAATGCTGTTTGTTATTTAAGATGAGGTCAGACTCGGCACTGACAGATTTGTGTTCATTGTGCTGCTTTTATAAAGCCTCAAATGACGGCTTACAATATTTCATGAAAGCAAAGTGTTTAGTTTGTCTAAGATTTAAAAAGGTTTAAACTTTACAGCACTGACAAAGTTGAACAAAGTGCTGTACAAGTCCCACAACATAAACAAAAAATATAAAAAAAAAAATGTAATTAAAATTTAATTTCGAAGCTTCCAATTAAAATCGAATCTCGGCCCAGAAGCTTCGAATTCCAAAAAAAATCATAGGTCAGCCCTAGACATTACAGCCTGTGGACATTTGGACCTGGACATATTCAGTCCACATGATACACATAACGTTAGGTTATGACTATAACCAAGTTCTGTTAGTTAGGGGCGATGCTTGGCATCGCTACTGCACTATCTCGCGTACGTGCACGCGTACTGAATAAACCACAAATGTACCTCTAATACCAGTATTAGTCTGACCACACCCCTCATCAGCTTACCTTCATAAGCAGGTGTGTGGTCACCTGCTCTCCTCCTTCCCAAGCTTTCACCACAAGGTGAGGACAAGGGCTGCAGCGGCCGTCCGATGCCAAGCATCGCCCCTAACTAACAGAACTTGGTTATAGTCATAACCTAACGTTCTGTATCGTTAGTGGCTTAGCTTGGCATCGCTACTGCACAAGGGAGGCCAAGCGGAGCCACTTGGCTGACAAATACACCCCGCTGACAGCCCCCCAAAACCATCAGAACAGGGAGGGCCGAGCCCCCCCGACCCCCCCTAATGGAGGGTAGCCCCCCTATTAGGGACGTCACGGGAGGGCGACGGACCCGACCGTGCGAAGAGGCACTCAAGCAACTCAACGCACAGGGTGAGCAGACCGTGGCTCGACCCCACGACTACACACACGCACAACCCGCATGCCACCCGGGAACGAACGAAGGAACAACCTCGTTACTGCCCCCAGAATCACGGGGTCAAGGGCAAACCCAACCCCGTGGCAAGGCCGTAGCAGCGGAGCACGAAGGAAGACCCAGACCCACCAAAAGGACTGGACTCCCTAGAATGGGGGCCCGGAGAAGTCCATGATGCCAGCATCAAGACCCCACCAGGTGGGCACGTAGTGCCCCGCCCCCCACATCGCCAGCGTATTCGGACAAAGGCCCCTCAGTTACTGCACCTGGTATTCCCAGGCGGAACCAACCAGGCCAGAACCTGCCCAGCTTCCGAGATCGGACGAGATCGGGCGTGTTCAGGTCGGTATGGCCGTAAGCCGAGCGGGCCCCGTCCCCCCAATAGCACACCGCCTGGCACACTGACCCTGCAGAATAGGCAGTCAGCATGGCCGTAAGCACACAAAAAGGTTAACCAACGGAAGCAGGCAGCGCACCGGGGAAAAACCAGGCAACAGGCTGTTAACCCTAGCCTGGAGACTGCGGACGAGACAGGCGCCAGAGGGGACAGCTGAACACAGCCGCCCCGGCGGAAGGAGCGTAAGCTGGCGGTGTTGCATGACCAAGCCTCCATTTAACAACCCCCACCCAGAGGGGTCGAGGCAGAGAAGGCTGACACGATTGGCAGACGTCATGAACGTGCAGGGGCACCCTCAAACGGTGAACCCGGGAGTTGACACTGCTCCAACACACCAGGGAATCAACCACCTCGGTGTTACCCAATGCGGTGGTTGTTCCTATAACCCCTCAAGAAAAAACTCCAAAACACACCTGCGGGTATACACCGGCTATACCGCAGTACAAGTGTTTCAGTTTCCAAAAAGGGTTAACCCAGGCCTACGGGTCGCAAACATCACTTCGGACCGGGCCTGGCGGTACGGGAAGCACAGGGTCACCAGAGGAGGTCAAAAAACCACCCCCACAGGCCCCTCTTCGCCATGCGTGAGAGAGGAGCGAAAAATAATGGAGAACCAGCCCCTAAGCACACCGTACCTGGTATTCCCCGGCGGTCTCCCAACCAAGCACTAACCAGGACCAACCTGTGTAGCGGCCGAGATCCGCCGAGATCGAGCGCGTACAGAATGGCATGGCTGTAAGCCATGACGACAGTGCTGAGTAAAAACATACCCAACCAGGGTCTCCATAGCGCTTAACCCTGTGACACCCAGACCGACCTGGCATTTTTCCCCCTGAAAAAAGCCCAAGTCCCTCAGGGTACCAGAACAGCAGATCTGCATCCCCGGCGGACAACGGGTTCAACTGATCTGGACCAGCGTGACCAGAACCAGTCCCGTGCCCTAACCACGCCGACATGCCTACTCCAGGAGAAGGGCAGATATGCGTGTTGATCTTAACATGAAAAGAAGGCGCCACCCAGACGTTCGGACGGACCGCGCCTGGTGGCCCACCCCAAGGGCGTGAGACCCCACTACATATGTTCAGATCCATCCCGTCATCATCCCCCAGACATGAACGAGAATCCGTCGACAACCCACCCAGGTCATGGGATGTGGTCGCCGGAAGAGGAAAAACCCCCATCTCAGTTGCTTCATAAAAACGCTGTTTCAACCACAAGCAACCAAGGCGTGCCAGTCAATCGCCTGTTTACAGCGAGCTAGCACTATACGTGCGTCGGGACACACCCCCATCAATGAACAGGCTATTTAGACCTGTCATTGAATCCCCAAGGCGCCCAGGGGAACGACAAGAGGGGTGTGACACTCCCTAACTCCAACACTTCTGGAATAGAAAGAAGGAAGCATCAACAGTATGTATCCCAGTCTACACAGCCGGGGTAAAAAATGTTCACATTTTTACATCCCACCACCCTCCCATAGGAAAGAGACGGGGATCCCCAGAGAGACTTCCCACGCGAGCTGTACAGATTGAAAAGAATATATTGCACCTTGAGCCATGTAAAAAACTGGTTTTAGGGCCTCCGGGGAAGAGGCACCGAACCCATACACACTCAATAAACGAATTGAATCGAATATACATACAATAGAAAAGGACCCTTCTAGAGGGTCCACTCACTTTGACAATCTGAGGAGGAAGGCTCTGTACTCTGATGGAGGCTTCCTCACATGGAAGAAGGAGTCCGAACTCACAGAAGGCCTGAGTAGGCGCTTGGTGAGGAGGAGCCCTGACCACCCCCCCTGAAAACAGATCCATCACATGGACCTGAACAGCACACGGAAGTCCTACCAACAGAGACGCGCACGGTGACGTACTCTATGGCGGGGGAATTCCTGCGGTGCACACGCCCAATATACCAGGCCGTGGGACCAGGAACTCCCTCCCCCCCCCCCCCCCCCCCCCCCCCCCGTAACGTGCCGAACCGCCACGTGACGGGAACCTTGAAGGACAGGGGGTGTACCCCTGACCGACAGAACAATGGGGAGAGGAAAGGTTACCAGTTCACCCCTTTACGACCCCACACCCATGATACGACGTAACGACAAAAAGAGAATATGACACAGTCATAGTCAGCTCTATGAAGCGTTTCACAGCTCCACACAGCGCACGAGCTAACCTGCTATCTGATTTTTACTAAGGAAAAACACAGAATAGAGAGGGCTCTAAGAACCCCGGTCCAACATACACATGTGCTTCTGTGGCCAGTACAACCCAGTTGTAGGTCACATGACACACACAACCCATCATCACCTACAAAAAATGGCAAAAACACTCAACAGAGGAACGCCGTTTTTCTCACAATGAGAGAATACATCATTCTTGATTAGTATCGACCACAGGCCTTGCTAAGCACACATGACAGCAACCAAACCAATTTCCCTTTAGGAAATAAGTTTCTCCAGCAGATTTAGCACAACCTCAGCAATCAAGCTGAGAGTTACATCGTATCCCTACCACACAAAAGACACAATTAATGCACAACATGTCTGATAGGAGGTGATAAAGTCCCCAGGGAACCGGGGGGGGAAACACAATCCTCCTATTTTACCCTCAATACGGCCAGTTAAAACAGGAAAACCTGTTAATGTGTGAACTCACTGTTCATTGTCATTACAGTCTGAGAAAGAACATTCTTTTACTCACTCGTCACCAAGCATAGCTTCATAGGTTAGTTGCCTTAGTAGTGAGTACACGGTACACATAAACACCATGATGTTTCTCACACAACAACCAGATCAATACATCACGATCTGCACGGAGAAGCTAACTGCCAGTGACAAAAACAGCTCACACACAACCCGCAACGTATCCCAAATGCATTGCAACAACACACGTTTTGGGAAAAAACACCGTTATTCACAATACATTTAGCAAGGTAAAACCAGAAGACGTGTTATGAGGTCTGGCCAACCCCGTACCTACCCGGAACGCAGATCAGCGAAGTGCAGTCACAAGACACCGTAGAACACAGCCGTCCTGTGTTGTTCGATCCGGGCAGCGTCGCCGCTCCACCAGTCGCTACAGTCCTCTTTGTTGACGCAATCCCCGTCTAGGCTCAGGCAGGGTCGACGAACATCCCCTGTCAAGGATGACGTCGTGGTCAAGAGTGTAAAACATGTTAAAATCAAAGCACGTTCAACAGAATAGCATCAAGCTAACGGCTGCTCCAACCGTTCGGGTGCTATTGCTTCCGCTCGCGAGACGCCGATCTAACGACGCACGCGATCAGGAGCGAGCTCCCGGCGGCGCGCGAGAAGCCAAGCTACCCCGCGCCAGGCCACCGACCGGCTAACCGTAAGCTATGAACATGTAAACAATGACATAACACTCACCCAGACAGGCCGCCGTTCTGAACCCTCCTCACTTTTTAAGAGAAAAGAGAAAACAAGACGTCAACACCGCTTCACAACGGTGACATTACCACGTCCGGCGGAATCAGCACAGTACCAACTGGCCTGTATAGCTGACTTTGAACATGAATCTGCCGCTATCGCACATTACATGCACATATCCCCTCGTGAAGGAATACTCTCATTTGGATATGAAAGATGGGGTCTTAACACGGTGACAGAGAGAATCCACTCGTCCAGAACACACAGGGATCACCAGTGTCAATGGTCGCGGCCCACTAGTTAAAACTATAATGGTCGCCAGACCAAGGCCTTCTGTCGCCTAGACGGCTAAACAAAGGACCCTAGCCTGGGGCCGGTTTCCATAAACTTTGTCAAGTAGCCCCCATAGCACTAACAGACAAGTGGAGCCCGCCAGCAAACACTACTCACCCAACCTGGAACGCACCGCTCCTCACAACAGCGGCATGTCCGACAGTTCAGCTGTGGCCTGACAGGTTTCACCCCAACAAACACAGCAAGGAACTGCAGTTGAGAAGCATGCAGCGGCGTGCTCCCAATACGAAAACCGGTGGAGGGTTTGTAGAATGATCATCATCTTCTAGACACTCCAGTACGAAGACAATATCGCCGTATTTTCTCGAAAATAGTGAGAGAGAAAATAAAGATATGATGTCAACGTATCCTTGTTTCCCAAGCTGTTCCTAATCCAATTTCTTCCATCATGGTGTCAAGTGTGGGGATCTACCGAGGCACCTCTTCCTTGTGGTGAAAGCGAGAAGGAGGAGAGCAGGTGACCACACACCTGCTTATGAAGGTAAGCTGATGAGGGGTGTGGTCAGACTAATACTGGTATTTAGAGGTACATTTGTGGTTTATTCAGTACGCGTGCACGTACGCGAGATAGTGCAGTAGCGATGCCAAGCTAAGCCACTAACGATACAGAACTGCACCTACTGACACTAGCCAGAAGCATATAAAATCAATTGGAATAGGTTTTATTTTGTGTTTGCTTGCATATTGATATTCGGTAGGGATGCTATAATACGAACATTATACATATACAACAAGAATTATAATAAAATAATGTGATGGGCGGCTGGGTGACGCAGCGGAGATTGCGCTCGTCACCAACGCAAGATACTCTGGTCTCGAATCCGGGTGTCGGCGTTGCCTCCGGCTTGGGCCCCGGCCGTCATACTGGCTCAATTGGCAAGAGTCAGCGGGTGGAAGTCGATGGGTGGGGATTTGGACGTTGTTGACAGCGACTCCTACAGGTCGGTTGGGGGACGCCTGCACAGCAGAGACAGGAAGTGGCGGGGGTAGTGTGAGCCTCCCACGCGTTACACCTCGCCACTGAGAGTCCGCGCTGGCAGGTGAAAAGATGTGACAGGCTGCCTCCTCGTTTACCGGAGGGGACACGTGATGCAAGGCTTCTATCCTCCCTACAACCGACCAGTGGGGGGCGTAGTCGAGCAACGTTCAAGACAGGAGGGGAGAATTGGAAACACGAAATTGGGATGGGAGGAAAAAGGTGGATAAAAAAAGAAATAATAATAATGTGCTTTGATTTCTGAAGCTGCGGTCTATTTCAATGCTAAGTGCACGTGCAAATTCCCAAACAAAACACAAATTGCAAAAACAACACGATAGCCGGGATAAGATTATACCCAACTATGTGAAACCCGAATATGGTCATTATTGGTATATGTTGATATATTAGTCGGGTAATCCTGTTTACTGTTGGGGGTTTTGTGATCTGTGAGTTTCCCTTTCATGGTAATTCCATTTATTCATGTATATTGGTGGTAATGAAAAGGCGTATAAACACCTTAACCCTTTCACTGCCACACGACAGAAGGTTAGCCCTTTACTATCACACAACCGACGGCGATGCTCCATCATTAGCATCATTAGCTCCGCTAATGCGGAGCTAATGATGTAGCATCGCCGTCGGTTGTGTGATAGTAAAGGGCTAACCTTCTGTATTGTCACAGTGAAGGGGTTAACCGGCTGTCGTGTGGCAGTGAAAGGGTTAACCGGTATATTTGCTGTTATCCAGCGAATATACCGGTAATATATTCATGTCACTCAATTACATCTTTTCTACCACTTCCTCCTCCTCCTCTTTTCTACCACTTCCTCCTCCTCCTCTTTTCTACCACTTCCTCCTCCTCTCTCTCTCTCTCTCTCTCCTCCTCCTCTCCTCACCGTCCCCGTCCACAGAGCAGTCCAGGCGGGACGACCTGGAGTCCCTGGGCTACGTCCTGATGTACTTCAACCTGGGCTCTCTGCCCTGGCAGGGCCTGAAGGCCGCCACCAAGAGGCAGAAGTACGAGCGCATCAGCGAGAAGAAGATGTCCACCCCCATCGAGGTGCTCTGTAAAGGATACCCCTGTGAGTGCTGCTCGACAGTATCTACTGTCATTCTGAATTGTGTTTTTTAACTGTTTATAAATAGTTCAGGTTATACATGTTATTAACTGTTCTTATTACATGGCGTTTTCACATTCGCCGAAATGCTTGCTTGTGATTGGTCAATAGCCCCCGACAGCGGTGAATTATTTTTCGATAACCACCGGTGATTATTGTTTTTCGCAGTTGGAGTAATCAAGCCCCACTAACACACACTGTTTCAGTGCAATCAGACACACCTGCCGGGCTGCCCGCGATAATAATAATCACTTTATTTGGGCTGACAGAGCCACAGAACAACTGCGATTTGTCAAATGAATTAGGTATATTGTTAGTAAGTTAGCCATGTAATAAGCAGGATAATGTATAGCTATACTCGGTCATTGTCGCAAAATAATTGACCTTCACTGACGTTTAAAACACCTCGGCGAGGCGCCTCTGTATTTTAAACTCCGTGTCGGTCAATTATTTTGCGACAATGACCGAGTATAGCTATACATTATCCCTTACATAAATAGTTATCAGGTTATACATGTTATTAACGGTTCATAAATAGTCATCAGGTTATACATGATATTATCTGTTCATAAATAGTTATCAGGTTATACATGCTATTAACTGTTCATAAATAGTCATCAGGTTATACATGCTATTAACTGTTCATAAATAGTCATCAGATTATACATGATATTTACTGTTCATAAAGTCATCAGGTTATACATGTTATTAACTGTTCATAAATAGTTATCAGGTTATACATGATATTAACTGTTCATAAATAGTTATCAGCTTATACATGATATTAACTGTTCATAAATAGTCATCAGGTTATACATGATATTAACTGTTCATAAATAGTTATTGGTTATGGGCGACCGGGTAGCGGAGCGGACTAAGCGCCTGTCTACCACCGCAGAGACATTGGGATCGAATCCAGCTGCCGCGACCGTCCATACTGACACAATTGGCAGTGTCAGCGGGTGGGAAAGCCGGCGTGGGTGGGTCCTGGTCGTTGTAAAACAGCGACTCCTACAGTTCGGTCGGGGCGCCTGCACAGCGAGGGAAGGATCTGGAGGGAGGTAGTGTGACCCTTCCACACGTTACACTCTCCCAGTGAGAGTCCGCGCTGCCAGGTGAAAATAAGCGGTGGGCTGGCTACACATGTGTCGGAGGAAGCATGTGATAGTCTCCGCCCTACCGGACCGACGGTGGGGGGGGGGGGGGGGGGGGGTAGTAGAGTGCGCAACGACCAGGAAGGGGATTGGGAATTGGCATAACGCCTAACATTGGGATGGGAGAAAAACGGAAAAAGGAGGGGGGGAAAAGATAATACAAAAAAATAAAAATAAATAGTTATACACGTTATTAACTGTTCATTCATACTCTTATCTTCTCTCTTGGTCACAGCGGAGTTTGCCACCTACCTGAACTTCTGCCGCTCGCTGAGGTTCGACGACAAGCCGGACTACTCGTACCTGAGGCAGCTGTTCAGGAACCTGTTCCACCGACAGGGCTTCTCCTACGACTACGTCTTCGACTGGAACATGCTCAAGTTTGTGAGTAGCAGCACACTTTAATAGAAATGGAATCAATCAACTCTTTGTGCGTGGTCTGTCTGGAACAGTTGTTAACCCTTTACTATCACACAACCGCCGGCGATGCTCCATCATTAGCATCATTAGCTCCGTGGACGCGGATGCAGAGCTAATGATGCTAATGATGGAGCATCGCCGTCGGTTGTGTGATAGTAAAGGGTAGGGGCTGTCTTAAATACTTCGAAGCTTCGTTTGATGGGCATGGGATTTGAATATGAAAATAAAATGTGAATATATAAAAAAAATTATAATAATAAAATTACAACAAGCAATGCTAAGTAAGATGAGGTCGGACTCGGCACTGACAGATTTGTGTTCATTGTGCTGCTTTTATAAAGCCTCAAATGACGGCTTACAATATTTCATGAAAGCAAAGTGTTTCCTTTGTCTTAGATTTAAAAAGGTTTAAACTTTACGGCACTGACAAAGTTGAACAAACTGCTGTACAAGTCCCACAACATAAAAAAATAAAGAAAGAGATTAAAATAATATATGTAAGGGATAATGTATAGCTACGAGGTCATTGTCGCAAAATAATTGACCGACACAGAGTTTAAAATACCGAGCCGCCTCGGCGAGGTGTTTTAAACGTCAGTGAAGGTCAATTATTTTGCGATGATGACAGAGTATAGCTATACATTATCCCGCTTATTACATGGCTAACTTACTAACAATATACCTAATTTATTTGACAAATCGCAGTTGTTCTGTGGCTCTGTCAGCCCAAATAAAGTGATTATTATTATCGCGGGCAGCCCGGCAGGTGTGTCTGATTGGCTGCACTGAAACAGTGTGTGGCAGTGGGGCTTGATTACTCCAGCTGCGAAAAACAATAATCACCGGTGGTTATCGAAAAATTATTCACCGCTGTCGGGGGCTATTGACCAATCACAAGCAAGCATTTCGGCGAATGTGAAAACGCCATGTAATAAATATATATATTTTTATTATTATTATTTTTTATCTCGAAGCTTTGAATAAAAATCGAATCTCGGCCCTGAAGCTTCGAATTCCAAAAAAATATTCGAAGGTCGGCCCTAGTAAAGGGCTAACCTTCTGTATTGTCACAGTGAAAGGGTTAACCAGCTGTCGTGTTGGCAGTGAAAGGGTTAACGGGCTGGTCTACATTGACCGTATTCACATGGTGGCCGTTCTTTCCATTTCTCCGGCTATTTTTCACTAAATCATCGGTTCAACAAGTGATTCTCTTCCCAGCTCCCCACTCGTCCTAACTCCTCCCTCTCTCGTTCGTAGGGAGCCAATCGCGCGGCAGAGGAGGCGGAGCGGGAGCGCCGGGACAGAGAGGATAGGCTGAGGCACGGCAGGACCCCCGCCGGGGCCAGAGTTGTCCCCGCCGCATCGGGGCGAGCCCGGGCGACACAGGAAGGAGCGCCAGCCACCCCCCTCACCCCCACCTCACACACAGGTCAGTTCACCCCCCTCACCCCCACCTCACACACAGGTCAGTTCACCCCCCCTCACCCCCACCTCACACACAGGTCAGTTCACCCCCCTCACCCCCACCTCACACACAGGTCAGTTCACCCCCCCTCACCCCCACCTCACACACAGGTCAGTTCACCCCACCTCACACACAGGTCAGTTCACCCCCCTCACACCCACCTCACACACAGGTCAGTTCACCCCCCCTCACACCCACCTCACACACAGGTCAGTTCACCCCCCCTCACACACAGGTCAGTTCACCCCCCTCACACCCACCTCACACACAGGTCAGTTCACCCCCCCTCACACACAGGTCAGTTCACACCCCCTCACACCCCCCTCACACACAGGTCAGTTCACCCCCCTCACACCCACCTCACACACAGGTCAGTTCACCCCCCTCACACCCCCCTCACACACAGGTCAGTTCACCCCCCCTCACACCCACCTCACACACAGGTCAGTTCACCCCCCTCACACCCACCTCACACACAGGTCAGTTCACCCCCCCTCACACACAGGTCAGTTCACCCCCACCTCACACAAGGTCAGTTCACCCCCCCTCACACACAGGTCAGTTCACCCCCCTCACACCCACCTCACACACAGGTCAGTTCACCCCACCTCACACCCACCTCACACACAGGTCAGTTCACCCCCCCTCACACCCACCTCACACACAGGTCAGTTCACCCCCCCCCCCCTCACACCCACCTCACACACAGGTCAGTTCACCCCCCCTCACACACAGGTCAGTTCACCCCCCCTCACACCCACCTCACACACAGGTCAGTTCACCCCCCCTCACACCCACCTCACACACAGGTCAGTTCACCCCCCCTCACACCCACCTCACACACAGGTCAGTTCACCCCCCCTCACACCCACCTCACACACAGGTCAGTTCACCCCCCCTCACACCCCCCTCACACACAGGTCAGTTCACCCCCCCTCACACCCCCCTCACACACAGGTCAGTTCACCCCCCCTCACACACAGGTCAGTTCACCCCCCCTCACACACAGGTCAGTTCACCCCCCCCTCACACACAGGTCAGTTCACCCCCCCTCACACACAGGTCAGTTCACCCCCCCTCACACACAGGTCAGTTCACCCCCCCTCACACACAGGTCAGTTCACCCCCCCTCACACACAGGTCAGTTCACCCCCCCTCACACACAGGTCAGTTCACCCCCCCTCACACACAGGTCAGTTCACCCCCCCTCACACACAGGTCAGTTCACCCCCCCTCACACACAGGTCAGTTCACCCCCCCTCACACACAGGTCAGTTCACAGGACGGAGCGCCAGAAATATAATACCGAAGTTGTTTGTTATTTTCTTTGAGTTTTCCCCATTTTCTTTTGAATATTGTAAAGGCCTATTTTCTTTGTTGCATGTGCAAACACATCGCAACCCCCCCCCCCCCCCTTTCCTCAGCAAAATGACTAAATTATAAGGAGGACCTAGTATTCATATGTGGGTCAATCTAGCCACATAATTTCTTATTCTGATTGTCGTGCTGCATGCTGCCGGTACGCCTGAATACTTTAGACAACAAATGTTTGTTTCCGCGTCTCTGATTGGCCACACGCGTTTCAGGTCATGTGACATGTGCGCCAATCGTGCGACCGCAAGTTTCTACACTGGTTAAGCTTAGGCACTCTTTTGAAGTTGGTTAAGGTTAGAGTTTGTCTTAGAGCATGGCGATAGAACACCAGCCCTGATTCCAAACCTTAACCAACTTCGAAAGAGTCGCCTAAGCTTAACCAGTGATAAACTAGGCGTTAGGTAGTTTGCAGGCTGTTAGACCCGGAAATAGGCGCAGAACTTGCTGTCCCACGATTGGCGCACATGTCACATGACCTGGCCAATCAGAGCGCAAAACTCGAACGCGGAAACAAACATTTGTTGTCGAAAGTATACACGCTGCCAGTACACCAACGAGTCACAAAGAGAAGCAACACAGAGAACAGGCACTGCTTCCAATCGCCGCTGCAGTCAAGCCAAGGCACACGAAGGGTTAAGTCACACAAAGGACTAACAAACACTTAACCCTTCGTGTGACTTGACTGCAGCGGCAGAGCGTGCAGCATATAGGGGCGAGATGACAAGGCAGAGGTGCAGCATAGTGGCGACTGTCGAGGCGAAAACAGTACTAAACTGTAGTTGATTAAATTACTTTCTGATGACATTAGGTTGCAATAAATACACTCTAACGAAATTCGTTCGCTCATAAAATTTGTGACATTCTAAATGTGATTTAATGTTGTTTAATGACAAAACGACCCGACTCACGTTTTATGATGGTCTTTTCGGAGTCAGTGCAACGCGTAATAACACTGGCGTTTGTCACAAGTTAAGTTGCTATAACTTATAACGTTATTATAAGTGTATTAACATTTCGCTATTCTTGTGTGATTCAACACCTCGCTAAGTGCACGTGCAGACAGACCACACCCAGCTTCTCGTTTGTAGTCTTCCCATCAGCATTGGGGCACAATACTGTCGGACAAATAACAAGAATTAACTCATTTACAAGTTGTATTAAGTTTAGCAAATAAGGGAACAGATAAATAACATTTCAATGCAGTCAAAAAAGCTATATTTAGATTTTTACATTTTCGGGTTTGGTCACGTGAGTCACATATAAGCCGCACCGTTATATAAGCCGCAGGGTCGAAAAATGGGGGGGAAAGGCGCGGCTTATAGTCCGAAAATTACGGTAAATGGGTCATACACACAGAGTATGCATAGATAGATGGGTCATACACACTCGGATGAGACAGACGGATGAGACGGTAATCGTTTTGCGACGGCTTCATCACACCCTCCTGCCTGCAGCCGCCTCCCATCCGGAAAGCACAGCGTTCAGTACGAGGATGAGTCACCACCACCACCACCACCCACCCCCCCCACCACCACCACCATCAGCCCTTGGAAAGACTTCCGAGCGATGATTCACTCTCACCCGGCCTCTAGGCACTGCGGCGCCGCTAACACCTTCTATCTAGCACACTCATTCCAGAGAACTTTTAGGATGATAGTGTGATTTTCCGCATTTTCATTTCTTCTCTCTCTCTCTCTCTCTCCCTCTCTCCCTCTCTCTCCCTCTCTCTCTCTCTCCCTCCCTCCTTCCCTCTCTCTCTCCCTCTCTCTCCCTCTCTCTCTCCCTCCCTCTCCCTCCCTCTCCCTCTCTCTCTCTCTCCCTCCCTCTCTCCCTCCCTCTCTCCCTCTCTCTCTCTCTCCCTCCCTCTCTCCCTCTCTCTCTCCCTCTCCCTCCTCTCTCTCCCTCTCTCCCTCTCTCCCTCCCTCTCTCTCTCCCTCTCTCTCTCCCCCCTCTCTCCCTCCTCTCTCCCTCCCTCTCCCTCCCTCTCTCTCTCCCTCTCTCTCTGTCTCTCTCTCTCTCTCTCCCCCCCTCCCTCTCTCTCTCCCCCTCTCTCCCTCCTCCAGCGAACACATCTCCGCGGCAGGTGTCCGGCATGGAGCGGGAGCGGAAGGTCAGCATGCGGCTCCACCGGGGCGCCCCCGTCAACGTGTCGTCCTCGGATCTGACGGGACGGCAAGACACCTCTCGCATGTCCACCTCACAGGTACAACAAGCCTGCCCCCCCCCTCCTCCTTCCCAGCCAACCCTGAACCCCCTTAGCGACCCCTCCGCTGACATCCGACCCCCTGAAGATGACCCATCATCGAGAAACTAAATAAACGTTGGTTGTCATAGAGAGAATCATGGCTCAGCTCAGTGTCTTTTGAATTACATCTCTTAAAAAGAAAAAAAAAGAAATAAACATTGTGTTGGTAACTAGACTTAAGAATAACATATTTTAGTACTGTAGGTTTTATGGTAAACTACAAGAAATAACAAGGAGGGATTAAAAACATCTTCTATTTATGTCTCTTCATAGAAATGTGTGCTACTCTTTCTCCAAAGGAACAGGGAGGTGAAATCACCTCCAGACAGGTAGTCAGGTCTCCCTCCACGGCTGTACCATGAGCTCCTCCGTAACGCCCCACTAAAGGCTCACCTCCAGACAGGTAGTCAGGTCTCTCTCCACGGCTGTACCATGAGCTCCTCCGTAACGCCTCACTAAAGGCTCACCCCCAGACAGGTGGACAAGGCGTGACTCCGTACTGCCAGCCTCACCTCCCCTCTCCCCCTCAGGGGACGGAGCGTTTTGGAGCATTTACCATCGCAGCTATATAGCCTGCTCCAGTTGTCTCCTGGTTGGTGCTGGTGTTGGAGTTGTGACTTGACGTATATGGCCTTCTCTCTCCCTCCTCCCCCCCCACCCAAACCTCAGAATAGCATTCCCTTCGATCATCACGCCAAGTAGACGCTCGCCACGTCCTTGTGTGACGGCGGCGGCGACCACACTGCGGTGAGTCCTGTTCCTGAGGCGTCAGGGATGCAGCGCTCCTCCTCCAGTCTCCAGTTCTGCTCAGGGCTGCTCCTCTTTGAGGCCCTGCACTGCCTCCTCTGTTAGGCCTTTCACACCGTGCCGGGCTCCGTGTCGGAGCCGGTTCCCCAACCGGCCGGCGTGTTCACACAACGGGAATAATTGGTTCGGAACATGATAAATCGGTGCTCAGTGTTTTCTTAAGAGGGCCGAACTAAAGCCGCCGTCATGTTCCGAACCAATTATTCCCGGTGTTTGAACGTGCCGGCCGGTTTGAGATTATGCCCCTGGTGTAGGGTTGGGCACGGAGAACCGGTTCTAATAGGAACCGGTTCCTAACTTCCGGTTTCGATTCTTAATTTCCGATTCTAAAAAAAAATTAAAAAATTTTTTTTTTGTGCTTTGTTAATTAATACCCTAGTTACAGTACAGCAACCAAATTAAACTGTATCAAGTCAACTGACAATGTGAATAGTATGAAGAAAATAAAATATTTTTCAAAAAAAAAAAAAAAAAATCTCCTGCGAAATAAGCTGTGACCTGTTTTGACCTGCACCTCAAAGAATCGGAATCGAGAATCGTTTAGAACAGGAATCGGAACGAGAATCGTTCAAATCCAAACGATGCCCAACCCCCTACCCTGGTGTGAAAGGCCCATGAGAGGTCCTGCCTGGACGTTCCCACATGTGGTGTTCGGTGCTGGTTCTTCTGGTGTGTTTTTACTGGCGTCACGTGTGTCCTTTGTAGTTCTCCGCTCGCTTGTCGCGCAACACGAGTCCCGTCG
The DNA here is from genome assembly GCF_963971535.1 of Notolepis coatsorum. Lineage (NCBI taxonomy): Eukaryota > Metazoa > Chordata > Actinopteri > Aulopiformes > Paralepididae > Notolepis > Notolepis coatsorum. Next base: position 116,292 of record NW_028173304.1, on the reverse strand, counting down.
TCGGCCTCGCATCATCGTTGCACTCGGCCAAACTTAAAAGGGCAACAAAAAAAACGATACTGATTTTATTTTGCACATAATCTGGCACACATTTAAAAGACTAAACAGTTTGATGGCCACCAGTGATGTCATCGGGGGGACATTGGATCCTTGTTGTATTAATTACAGCACAATGAAATGATGCAGATTAAAGAAAATAGCAATAGCTGGTCTTATAAGGGACTGCTCACCTTATCATTTAATTGAGCTGTAAAATTAACACAACGCAATGATTCAATGTCATTGCCATATTCAAGCTTATTGACTCTCAATAACTTGTCAAACTAAATGAATGTGTGCAAAACTGTTTTACAGTTTTTGGACGCATGTGAGATTATATCCAAAATACAGCATTGTTTTAAGACGTTTTATCTCAAGTTCTTCAGAATAGATGTTCTAGTCGTCAGGCTATACTGACTCATCGCTCACAAGACCTCTTTTTATATATATATTTAAATAAAGATAAACGCTTACCAACTCCTCTTGACAACCTTTGACTTACTGGACTAACAGTTGTCTTTAAGCCTTGATCCAAATACGATCCAAATAAAATGTATTTATTTTTCACAAGATGCTTTTTTATGGTTGCAAAATTAATCCTGGTCCCCCAACTGCTATGTAAGCGGTTTTATATGTAAGCGGTCTTATATGAGTATTAGCTAGCGGTTATTTAGCGTTCTTTTGCTAGAGTGTAAGCTAACGTGGTGCTCCAGTAGATGGTGCTAGGGTGGGAATCACCAGAGGCCTCACGATACGATACTATCACGATACTTGAGTCACGATATGATAGTATTGCGATACTAAATATATTGCGATATGCTGAGATATTAATATTGCGATTTATTACCTTTTTTCAACTGCAAAGTAAAACTTTGTCAACATGTTTTATCTAATAAAATAAAGTTCAGTCTGTTCGTCTCACTTCAATCATTTTTATTGCAGAACATGGTATTTTCTCAAGCAGACAGATGTCAACACTGTAATCTGTGTTGCATGTACCTGACAAACTGAACTGTTTGTATTACAGTCATATTCCAACTGAACTGAATGCACACTGTGTGTGTGTGTGTGTGTGTGTGTGTGTGTGTGTGTGTGTGTGTGTGTGTGTGTGTGTGTGGACTACACTACTGTACTACCGGTATTACAGGTATTGAAATGAACAATGCAACTTCCTTATACAAAAAAAACACAATTTTTTTTTTTTTTTATAAATAATTAAATATCGATACTTGGCGTCCCTGTATCGATACAGTATCGCCACGCAAAGTATCGCGATACTACTACGTTTCGATCCCCCCCCCCACCCCTACTAGCCACACTGCCACAGTGCTATCGAGGGGGTGGGTGCGAACTGCCTTTCCCAGCATTATCAGGTTGCTATAGAAACACACTGCTTCCTGGAACCAGACCTGAACACCAGAGGATTAGTCAGTCATTGACCAGTGAGCCTGACTTCCTGGTTCTGAATGACACACAGCTGGCTTGGCCAGTTATATTGACGACGTCATAAACCTTTTTATATAATGTCAACGCAAGAGGTCTCTTGTTGTCACTGCTCTTTTTAATAAAAGTCCCTTGCTATTACTTCCTGGTATACCGTATGATGACATCATCACTGCCACCTTCCCAGTTCTGTGTCATTCTACTACCGCGAGTCAGTGCTGACTACATTCCCTCAGTCGTAAAAACTGCAGCCCTTGAGAACTGGAGTGGGACGCGGTGCATCGCGTTGCATCAAAGCAGAGTCGTAACTCCCTCATCCCAATCTTCCAGTGTGAAATCAGTGCCCCTTTAAATGCTATGCCTGTGGCTTGTTGCTTGCGGTGTTGGTTTGATGCCTGTGTCAAGGCTACACCCCTCAGCATGCAGGCCTAGCTAAAGCATATAAAAAGCACTCACCCCCCCCCCCCCCCACCACCTTCCTCAGTTTTGCCTTAGTGAGTGAACGTGCAGTCAGTCAAGTGTTTATATTTCCCCTGCAATCTCTTCCCCTCCTCACGCTTTTGCGCTCAGCACTTGCATGGTCTTTAAGCTGCTCACATTTTGAAGTCGGAGGCCGGCTCTCCTGCAGCAAGAGGCTGAAAGCATGTTGTTAAGAAGCCACTCTGACAGGAAACGCTAATATTTTCACTTTATAACTTTTTTAAGTAACCTATTTGTAGCTATTATCAAACTGTTTGTTGAGGTTTTTTCACCAATGGATCTCTCATTGCTGTCTTTCCCCTAGATTTGAATTGTATTTAGCCTTGTATTTATGTCATTATACAGCCACACTATGCATTATTTATTAGACGGCATGCTTTCATGCATAATATGGTTCACAATAGTTGAGGTCAGGGTGATAGTGTAGGCCTATGACCATTGTGACTAGGGCTGCAACTAATTACTATTTTGGTAGTCTACTAATCTGTCGATATTTTTTCGATTGTCGACTAATCGAAAAACAATTATATTTATAAAAAAAAAAAAAAACGTACTGTCGGTCTGTTATGTTAAGCTAAGACGTCTTCAGCTGGCTGGACCAGAGCTGAGAAGCCACTTTCACAAAGATAGGTAGTGCAAAAAAAAATAAAAAATTATAATATATATATATATATTTTTAATGACTAATCGACGCAACAATTCCTCGGCGACGATTTTTTATAATCGACGTCGTCGATCGACTAATCGTTGCAGCCCTAATTGTGACAATAGAATAGTATATCCTTTATGAGTGTAAAGTTGTAATGTGACCTTTATGCATTAAATGTAATATAATGTATTATTATTATTATTATTATTATTATTATCGTGTGTCTCTCTAGGGAGACAACGATGGCGTAGGGAAGTGCGTCGTGCACACAGCGCTTGCGTCGACCACCGTGTTCTGAGCGGCTCTTCTCTCCTGTGTCTCCCTGTAGATGGTGTCAGCCGGCGTGACCCCCGGTGCCCTCCACCCTGTGGCTCCGCGATGAGTCCCCCCCCCCCACCCTGCCACACCTGGTGGACCAAGCCCTGCTCACTCAGCAGCAATCAAACAAGAATACTACCACTACTGCTACAGCTACCATTGGAAGCCAGCTTGTGACTCGGCACAATGTCTGTCTGTCTCTCTCTCTCTCTCTCTCTCCCCCCGACTGGCTCTCTCTCTCTCTCTCTCCGCGTCGCTCAAAATCTCTCTCTCTCTCTCTACCCTCTCTGTCTGCCCCCTCTTGTCAGCCTCGGTCTTTCGTTCCTCTCCCCAAACAATCAATCATTTTGATAAAGAATCTTTTTTGACATACAAACCACTTATCAGAAGACATTTGCACAAACCCTGCACACAGCCTCCCCCCTCCCCCCTCCCATCTCCCCTCTTCATTCCTGAGAGATTCTGAATGGACAGTGGTCTGTCTCTGGCAACAACTAGGACAGTTACCGACCAACGACACAACTGTTATTGCCATGGCTACAGGCTCCTCCTCCTCCTCTCCTCTGCCATGGTGCACACTTGTCGATAATAATGACACATTTCTACTCCTGCTGTACACACCGCTACGACGTTAACCCTGATCAATAAAACTGGTTTTGTTTTTGTTTTGCAGTCAAAGTCAGTCGAAAACAGAACCGACATACTTTTTTTTTAATTGTTTTTGGGTGTGATGCTCTTCATTTGTGTTTTACAGAACTCATTCCCTCTCTGACCACCAGCCAGTTTTTCTTTTTGCATTGATTGCCGCCCATCGGCGACCCTCTTCTTCAGTAACTATAGCCATTTGTATTAAAAGATAAACTACTTCTTTGCATGTTTTAGCACTGGGCCTCCCGGTTTGACTAAGCTGGTTATTTATGGAGTCAGGTGAAGGGGGTGAAGTGCTCTTTATTTGAGCCCATCCCCTCACAAACCAAATCTCTGCGTGTGTGTCATGGGTGCAGGAGTTTGTATATTTATGGATTGGGCTCTCCCCCCCCCCCCCCCCCCCACCCTGTCAAGAGAATCCTCTTCTCACTCACTAACAGGCTCTCTTGTCTCTAAACCTCATTCCCTTCTTAGTGTTCTATATATAAAAGAAGTGCACTTTTATATAGGGAGCAAGGGTGTCATTTGAGACCTTAATGTCAAATGTCCATTCACTGCTGTACAGATTCTACATTCTCATTCCCTTGTTGTTTTGTGTTATTTCTAAGCTGTGAAATACCTGTAATATAGATGTGTAAATGTTTTCACAATTATTGTTTTCCTTCTTTTGTTTTTCTGTTTTACGAGGTCCGCGTTTGGGTCGGGGTCTAACATAGTGACGCCTTAGTTCGGTCCAGGAACCTGACTGATGTTTCTGGGTCCAGTTATGGGTTGCCATATCTATTGTATTCCCCCCCCCGTTATTCTCCTGTGTCTGCTGTATTCACATAGCCACATAGATGACGTGCAGGACCGTTGTTAGAAATGTAAAAAAAAAAAACACTTTGCTCCCACACACCCCCACGAAAGGACACACAAGAGACTTTTAAACTTTGACCAGGAGGAGTCGATTGCCTTTGAGCAGCCGGCGTTTTTAAAAAAAACCGAAGAGCTGTTGTCGTGCTGAATGTGAAAGACTTTTTGTATGAAGGGTGGACGGCGTCTCGCTGCCTAAAGCCGCCCTCGTCGTGTCTCTTTGAACCAGTGGGTCCTGCACAGATGTGGTCAGCGGTCTGTAAAAAGGCACAGGCACCAGAGTAAGCATTAATCATCTGTGAATACTTAATTCTTCAACGAATCCTTCACTGAGGGAAAATTATGGATATGATCTTCAATTTTCTCTTTCTAAGCCCCTCAAGCAGCAGAGTTTGGGCGGGGTGGGTTGATATTGGACTTGACACATAATTGTCCACAGCCAGTCACCTGAAACTTTGTATGGCTGTATTGTATAAGTTCATCATGTCAGTTGTCATGAAAAGGCCTGTTGTAATTCAGCCTTGCTACTATTCAGTTCTCCCATTGGTTTAATTCTGACCCGTGGCCCGGTTTGGTCAGCCACTCGACACCTATGTGATATCTAAGCTACCAGCTCAGTAAAGACAATTTACTTTCTCATTTGTATTTGCCACTGTATTTGTGTACTTTAAAAAACTGTAAATAAATGAAGTACTTGTAAAAAAAATTGTGTTTTACGTTAGAAATCGTCAAAGTGGTGCATGGATTTAAATGCTCCTCACTGCCCTGTAGAGGGTGCTATATGGTCATTAACGAGCTTTGAACAGCCTGGAATTATACTAAATATAGTTATTGTTGTGCAGTAACGCTACCCCCCCCCCCCCCCCCCCTCCATTCAGGACCTTTATCCTGACATACGCCTTGTTTCAATGTCGTGAGAAAGTAGCCTTGTATCGATTGCAATATACTATATGGGAAGGATGAGGGTTGAAATGTCAACCCAATCTGATTAATCATCTTTTCGATTATAAACAAAAGTCATCTTATAAAGTTGTATGATATGAATATAAATATAAGGACTTGTAGGAACTGTGATTTTGGTCGTATTACTAATGGGTGTCTTCATGACCGTTACTAAGATTAGTGTGTTTGCACCCTCACTATCAACAGGCTTGTCAACAATCATGCAGCGAATCCTGCCCTGAGATCATTAGTGCGTGTGTGTAGTGTGTGTGTAGGCCCATTGGTGAGTGAGGGGGAAAAAGGAAGGAAAAGTGAGTCATTCTCACTTGTTCCACAGAAAATGTATTTATTATGAAACAACATCGAAGGCCTGTATTGTAGCAGCCCAGTCTGAAAATGAAATTGCCATCTGATCAAGCAAAGAATAATAATAACTTCGTTTTATATAGCGCCTTTCAGAGGACCCAAGGTCGCTTTACATAGGGGGGGGGGGGGGGGGGATGACAAATTAACAAACATAGTGGACAGACACAACATATACATATAAAGTGAGAAAGTTAGGGGTTAAAGGCCAAGTTGAAGAGGTGGGTTTTGAGCAGTTTTTTTTAAATGAGTCCAGAGTTGGGGCGGTGCGGAGTTCTGCGGGGAGGGAGTTCCAGAGGGTGGGAGCTGCCACACTGAAAGCTCTGTCCCCGAACGTCCGTAGTCTGGTTCGGGGGATGGAGAGCTGACCAGTGTCCGTGGATCGCAGGGGCCGTGACTGAGTGTAGGGGTGGAGGAGGTCAGTGAGGTACTGAGGTGCCAGGGCGTGAAGGGATTTGTAGGTGATGCGGGATTTGATGGGGAGCCATTTGAGGTGGATGACAGTGGCGAATCCTCATGGAAGCCAACGGAAGCCAGGCCTCCCTATAAAAATATGAATTAATATCAAATATGAAATATGAAAAAAAAATTATATTTAGTTTACAATAATAATAAAAAATCTTTATTTTTCATCTGTTATAATTTTTTTTTTTTTTAAATGTCTCCCTCTTCTCCTTCTCACTCTCTCTAACACACTGTCAGACTCACTGCAGCAGAGGAGACTGGAGAGGAGGCAGGGGGGAGGTGTCTTTCTCCAGCCTCCCCATGTATGTGGACTCCAAAACCAATACTAGCCAATCAGATTCGAGCTGACTAAAGCCCTGCCCACACCTTAAAACGGGCCTGTCAGCAGACCAAGTATAGTCTGGCCTCCCCTCTGCACATTTGAAAATTTTATTAACCCGTGACTGCTCCCACGGGCCGAATATTGAGATTAAATCCACGGGTACCTCTCGGCGTGCCGAAGCTTTTCCTAAATCACTTCCATCATCGAAAACGAGGGGAAAAGGTCGGCTCGCGACCCTGAAAATGTCGCGTGATTTTAAAAACGCTGTATTAAGTGAGCCTATTATGGGCTCCACGCGAGTTTTCTATCGTGGGAACATCTGGGTGTCCCGCAACTTTTACTCATTCACATGTAGCCCCGAAAATGCTTAGAAAAGGAAAGCCGAAAGCGTGGAATAAACTCGCCGAAACGGAAAAGTGTCCCACGGGCGCGCCGTGATTCCGATCCGCGTGAAAATATTCACGGCCATAGAGGAGACCGTGGGACACCTTTTTGCAACCGAATATGTGTCTCGAATTTGCTCCGACGCGGCGCGCAAAATCGTGCAAGGAAAAATCAGAACCAAAAATGAACCAATGCTCCAGCAGTATTAATGACCCTGATGTAAACAAGACAAACGTCTTTCTCTGGTCTGCATCCCCTTATACAATTGTGTGTATTGAGCCGTACTGTATTGTACCCATTCTGCAATCTGTTAAATAAATAAAAAGAAAGTTTGACTGGCCGCCGAGCCATACTGTAGTGTACATGGTGACTGCTTGACTTAAAAAAAAAAAAAAAAAAGAAAAAATTTATTGGCATCCCCTGTTATTTTACCGATGCCACTGGTGGATGAGGGTGGGGGTGAATGAATGAAAACTTTATTTAACAGATTGCAGAATGGGTACAATACAGTACGGCTCAATACACATGTGCTGCCAGGAATGAATGACTATAGCGAGTAAAACGCTCATCCATTTCTATAGATGAGCATTTTACATTTTGTATGAATGTCCAGAAGAGGGTGGTGTTGTTGCTGATAAAGGTGTAGTTGTTGTCAGTCGCTTCGAGGAATAGAACGACAGTAAATACTAGACACACGAGACGGAGCTGAGCGCTGGTACAGCACATAGTACATGATCTAGCATCATGCCATCTGTATAATAATACATTTAACATCTGACATGACAAGGCAGCAGGGTATTAATAAGGTGCCATGCAGTCCTTCGCAGGGAAAAGGCAAAGCACACAGCACAGTAATAAAGATATCACAGATAACATTTAGTATACTCTGAATTTGTCAATATGCCACACATACTGATATATTGAATTGTGTCCGGAAGATCACAAGCTTTTTGCACACACGTTTTTTTTTTACATAAAGGGAAAATGGGTCATATTAAAAGTTATTCTTCGGTTCAACGTCGTCCCAAGATTTCTCAACAGTCATATTATAATTGACTGAATTAAGCAGGTGGAACATATGGCAGCGAGAAGTAAAGTGTCGCTTCTTAGAATGGCACAAACGAAACAAAAAAGGCAAGAACATGTTTTGTGAAATGCCAACACTCAAAACAAAACATCATTTGAACATTATACAGCTGTGTTGTACACGGTAGCTGCTGGAGGGCACATCAATGCCCACAAAATGGCAATAAATACAGCAACATGATGAATGAAACATACATACATGTATACAGTAGATCTTCTTCAAAGGATTTATTTTTTCTTATTTGTCAACATAGCCTATACGAGAAGACCAAAACCTACAATGCATTTCTCGTAGTTCAAGCATGGTCATATCCAGAAGTTATAGAACTCCATTGTTGTCTTAAAAAGGATTAAAACACGTCACAGAGCCATACTTTGGTCAGCATAATTCATTATAACATTTACATTTACATTTAGTCATTTAGCTGACGCTTTTATCCAAAGCGACTTACAAGTTCTGTACGACAAGCCATCAGGAAGGGTACAACTCTATCAGCTGAGTAACAATGTTCATCAAAGTGTTGAGTGCTACAGTGTAGGTTCGTTTATTAGGACAAGTGCATGACAGTATGGTTAGTTAGGGTTAGATTTTTTTTTTAAATTTTTTTAATTTCAGATAATGGTTGAAGAAGTGCGTCTTTAGTCGACGGCGAACGATTGGACGGGATTCGGCTGTCCTAACTGGGGTGGGTAGTTCATTCCACCATTGTGGGGCAAAGACTGAGAATAGGCGGCTTCTCTTTGATGACCCTCCCGGAGCTTGGATAGGAGTAGGTCTGAGGCGGCCAGAAGATGCAGAGCGTAGGGGTCTTGAGGGTGTGTAGTTAGAGACCATTGACCGGAGGTAGGCGGGAGCGGTTCCCTTTGCCGCACTGTATGCCAGGTCGAGGGCCTTGAAGCGGATTGTAAGCATTGTAAGCTGTATTTAATGTGTTTTTATTTTGTGTGTGTGTGTGTGTGTGTGTGTGTGTGTGTGTGTGTGTGTGTGTGTGTGTGTGTGTGTGTGTGTGTGTGTGTGCGTACAATGGGAATGTATGGCTTCCTGGTTGAAGGCTGAGAGAGTAGGGAAAGTATTTAGAGTATAGAAGACATGCAATTGTATAGGTTTTGGTCTTTTCCTAGTTTATGCTGACGATAAGAAAAATATATAGAATTACACTGGCCTTATCCTTTAAAAATCGTTAGACGTTATGGACGTGGAAACTACTACGGTGTGTTGGTTGAAATGAATCCTGGCTGCAGGAGATAAAAAAAATGCGAACTGAGAGACAAATACACAATGAGACGTACAACAACAACCCACATTGTACCTGCAAAGAACTTACAGTAGAGCAGCGTAAGTACAACTAGTCACCTCCACGTCAAGCTAGCAGGCGGCAACAGATACCTTGACATTCTTTATACACGTCACACACAGTGGATCCACAAAGAAGTGCAACTATTACATACAACCTTCATTTCAAATCATTTGTTCTCTCTTTCCTGTAGCATTTCTGTGACAGATTACAGTTCAAGTTATTATCTTCTGTGTGTGTGCGTGTGCGTGTGTGTGTGCGTGCGTGCGTGTGTGTGTGTGTGTGTGCGTGCGTGCGTGTGTGTGTGCATACATGCGCACGATAAAGTAACTTATCCCAAGTGTTTCTGTCTGTGATTCCGGTGTGATATACAATAAAGCATAATACAACTCAACGCCACAACACACGTGCGCAGCACATTGCAATGTCTCTAAACTTCTCTTTCGTCTCCCCTCCTCCCTCCTCCCTCCTCCCTCCTCCTTCCCTCCCTCTCTCTCTCTCTCCACCTGGCCCATAATACGTCCCTCTCTCGGGTCCCTGGGGACGGACTGTGAGCAGCGGCGGTCTCCTCTTGGCGGCAGGGAGGGCCTCACCGCCGGCCTCCGTCGTGTGAAGTGAAGGAGGAGGGCGAGGTGCAGAGAGACACACACACACAGAGAGAGACATCTCCGTGAGGATAAAGCTGAGCGAGCTGGTTCGTCTCGAGGGTTGGGTACCTTTCACATTTGAACCGATACCGGTGTGCCTGTGTGAATCGATCATACCGGTACCCAACGGTATACCTTTTTTCTGTACTTTATAGTCTCTAAAAATGTAATCTATACCTACCTCAGTTGTGTGAAGAAAAAAAATCCAAACTTCAAATAACCACACTTGCGACCGTGTTCGGCTCGCCATTGCCCCGACTGCTTTGTTGTTGTTGAATCAAGTCAAATCCTATGTTAAGCGTATATTGTGCGTGTGAACGTTGACGTGAGCGGCACGCTTCATAGGTTTCGTTTCGTGGTAAACGAAACACTGACGTCGTCGAAATGAATAATAATAAAAAAAAAACGTTTAAAAAAAACTTTTTTTTTTTACAGTACCGAAATGTGGCACCGACGAATCGCACGTGAATCGGTACTCTGTAGTACCGACGACGTGATTCGGTATAGGTACCTTTAAAAGTACCTAATTCGGTACCCATCCCTATTCATCTCTCTCTCTCTCTCTCTCTCTCCATCTTTCCTCACAGAGACGTCTCGCTGTTCCCCTTCGGGTGATTCCCCCCGCCGTCTCCTCCCTCCTTCACCGTCCGCAGCGCCCGCTGTCCTGCTCCTCCGCCTCTGTTCGTCTGTCCGTTCGCCTCCCTCTCCTCCTCCTCTCGGTGGTCCCCCCCCCTGGGGCTCAGCCCCTCCATCTCCGCCGCCTCGGCCTCGCCCGCGGCCTCGGCGCCCTCCACCGGCTTCGTGGTCTTGATGCACAGGCAGTTGCCCACGGCGATGACGATGGCCGCCACCGAGACCTCGCACCCCGCCAACAGGAACACCCACATGTAGTTGTGGGTGTAATCCAGCAGTTTACCTGATAGTAGTGAGAAGAAAACAGATTCTTATTATATCTGTTTTCTATTATATTATTATATTAACGTGAGTTTGCTAGTTTGTTTGTTTGTTTGTTGTTGTTTTTCTTTGAAAGTAGCGTGTATGAATTGGACTTCAGATGAACACACTTTGTGGGGGATATTTTAAAGGAACACGGCGCCAACATTTTGGGGAAATTAGCTTACCGTCTTCTCCAGAGAGAGAGACGAGAAGATAGATACCAGTTCCCTCTCTGTGCGTTCAGTAGAAAGCTGCACCTTAGCCTAGCTTAGCACAATGAATGGAAGCGGACATGACCGGTTAGCCTATGTAAAGGCCATATGAGTGTTTTGGTTATTAATATTATTATTATTTTGGTTAGAATAGTGTCTTATTTATGTTTGAACACTAGAGGGCTCACCGCCTCCATTATAGCCCCTCTTCTATAAATAGGCTAGCTAATTACCGTAATCCCATGCACCTGTGATGAGGATACATTTTTCTACCTGTCTCACCGTTTGGAACTGACCATGGAGCAATTGACAACTGTTCTGATTTAACCCTTCATTCACCATCATTCACCTTTGGACAACAATAAACTCTGTAAACAGCAGCAACTTGGGACATTCCATATTTACATCACAAACTTTGGGACTGAGTAAGATAATTAATCGCGGGTGCATCGTGGACGCTTGTCGATTCATTGGGGAGCGACAAGCGGCCACTACAGCCTATATGCATTGTCCAACTAACACCTCTCCCCATGGCTAACCGGTCATGTCCGCTTCCATTCATTGTGCTAAGCTAGGCTAACGTGCAGCCAGATAGCTTTCTACTGAACGCACAGAGAGGAAACTGGTATCCATCTTCTTGTCTCTCTCTCTCTGGAGAAGACGGTAAGCTAATTTCCCCAAATGTTGGCCTGTTCCTGTACAGTAAGTACTAGAAGAGGCTCGTCAGGAGAACAGCTGACCTGCCCCCGGGGGTCCCACGAGCACAGCGATGGCCTCCATCAGCAGCACCAGTCCGATGGCGCTGGAGAACTTCTCCGTCCCCACGATGGACATGAGGACCTCGAACTGCAGCGCGCCCACCATGCCGTAGGAGAGGCCGAAGAAGATGCAGAACACCACCAGCCCGCCGTAGTCAGTCGCCTGTAGGTGGGGGGGGGGGGGGGGGGGGGGGGGGGGTGGGGGGGAAGAAGACATAATCTTTAACAATCTTTTTTTGATGAATGATGAATGACTTTTATTTAGGGATGCTCGATATTGGCTTTTTTACCGATATACCGATATTGTCCAACTCTTAATTTCCGATACCGATATCAACCGATACCGATATATGCAGGGTTTCAGGTAATTAACATTACATATCTCTTGTTGTGGACTTAACACAACATTATGCATACTTTTGACAATAAATAAAATCAGAATTTGTTCTTACGTGCTTGCCTGGGTAAAAAAAGGTTATAGAAATGTAAAAAAAAAATCTTTGAAAACCGATACCGATATTTTCCGATATCACATTTTTATGCCGATATCGGCCGATAATATCGGTAGGCCGATAATATCGGACATCCCTGCTTTTATTTATATAGCACCCTTCACAGCACGAATGCACTACAGCTTAGTATAAAAAACACAACAAAACAAAATCAGAAATACATGACAACAACAACAGACAGCAGTTAAAAAAACAGTGTTGCATTGGGTTTTTATTGGTGACATGACCCTTTAGTATTCAGTTGAACTTGGGGGAGGAAATGTAAAAAAAGGAAAAAAAAATGTCATTTAATAATTTAATTACATTTTTATGTTTTGTTTTATTGTTTGTTATTTCCATTGTCGTTATTGTTGTTGTTGTTACTATGTCCTGTGAAGTCCTGTTTATTGTTGTTATTACTGTATTGTGTTGTCTTGTTTCATGTAAAAGATAAATAAAATAAATAAAATAAATAAAATAAATAAAATAAATAAAATAAATAAAATAAATAAAATAAATAAAATAAATAAAATAAATAAAATAAATAAAATAAATAAAATAAATAAAATAAATAAATATATATAAAAAAAAGAGGAGTGAAAGTATTTGTTTCTTTTACAGTATAGAGGAGTTAAAGTCTTTGTTTCTCTTACAGTATAGAGGAGTGAAAGTCTTTGTTTCTTTTACAGTATAGAGGAGTGAAAGTCTTTGTTTCTTTTACAGTATAGAGGAGTGAAAGTCTTTGTTTCTTTTACAGTATAGAGGAGTGAAAGTCTTTGTTTCTTTTACAGTATAGAGGAGTGAAAGTCTTTGTTTCTTTTACAGTATAGAGGAGTGAAAGTCTTTGTTTCTTTTACAGTATAGAGGAGTGAAAGTCTTTGTTTCTTTTACAGTATCGAGGAGTGAAAGTCTTTGTTTCTTGGCTCCTCTGTCTAGCAGCAGCGTCAACACAAGTAATACAAAAGTAAAAACAGTCTAATTAAAGTTGAGCTTATTTTCATTGTGAAGTAGCCAGTAGTAAACTAGGTAAACGACACCTTTAGAGTAGCGTTTCCCCCGACACTACTACACGCTCCCTCCTCCGTACCTGTGAGCCGATGATGTCGGTGCAGCCGTTGAAGAGCATGGCGAAGCTCAGCAGGTAGACGCACCGCGGCCGCACCCACTTCATGCCGGCCACCACACCGGCGGCGGGCCGGGCGAACATGTCCACGAAGCCCAGGATGGTGAGCAGCAGGGCGGACTTGGTGTCCTCGTACTGCAGCTCCTTGGCGTAGCTCACCACGAACACCGGCGGCACGAACAGCCCCAGCACCATGATGGACGCCGCCACGGTGTAGATGAGGAACCCCCGGTCCTTAAACACGCTGAAGTCCAGCAGCTTCGTCTTCTTCTTGGGCGGTGGCTTCTTCTCCTCTTCCACGGCGGCAGCGGCGACTTCCTCCTGGTCCAGGGGCTTCGTCTTGGGGGGCACCAGGGGCCTCATAAGGGCCCCGCAGGCGCAGCAGTTGAGCAGCAGGCCGCCCAGGATGAGGAAGCCTCCCCGCCAGCCGAAGTGGTACTGGAGCGACTGGCCCAGCGGGGAGAGGCAGCACAGGGCCACGGGGCTCCCCGCCGCCGCCAGCCCGTTGGCCAGCGGGCGCTTCTCGCTGAAGTAGCGGTTCAGCATGATCAGGGCGGGCTGGAAGTTCAGCGCCAGGCCCAGACCTGGGGACCGGAGGAGGATGATGAAGATGATGATGAGGGTGAGTTTATTTTGGGTCTTTGTTTTTACAGATCAATCGAAAACACACTTGTGTGGACTTTTAAAAAAAAGAAATACTAAATAAATAATCACAAATGTACATATTCAAAGTAAGCTCACACACAAAATCCAAACTCAATGACCGAAAAAAGGAATAGGCTGAAGCACATGCTTATTTTTGCCTATCCTTTACAATTCTTAAAAAAACTAAATATACTTTAATATAAGAAAGAAAAACTTTAAAATATGCTGCAAGATATCATTATTATAATTTCTTTTTAAAGAAAAAACTAAAACAAATGTTTGATGTTTTACTCAAAACTGTACTCCTGAATTATTTTATCCTTTAGGGCCTTTTTAAATCTCCCCTGAGAAGTACACAACTTCAACCCGTCACTAAGGCTATTCCACAATTTAACTCCCAAAATTGAAACACAGGACAGGGAGAGTTTCAAGGTTCAAGTTTCAAGTTCAAGTTTCTTTATTATTTGTCGCAATAAAATACAGATATCTTACGATGAAATGCTTGTTTCTGTATGAGCCCCTGAGTGTGCTTCATACAGTATAGTGATCAGTATGTGCATACCTGTGATGACCCCGGTGGAGAGGTAGATGTGCATGATGCTGGTGGAAAAGGAAGCTATGATCATCCCCGCTGAGGCAAACAGCCCTCCGACCATCATCACGGGGCGACAGCCGTACCTGTTCACCAGGACACTGCACAGAGGACCTGGGGAGAAGCACAGACCAAAGCAAAAACTTTACCATCCTTGAAGGAGAAATGGAGCAGTCGTCAAACAGCTTATACAATCATGCACTCTATCATTCCTCTGGGCTTTGAGTAATGTAATGTTTTGCATTCATGTTGTTGTTGTTGTTGTTGTTGTTGTTGTTGTTGTTGTTGTTGTTGTTGTTGTTGTTGTCACCATCCTTTTCATTTTGGTACCTATGGAACCCGTTCTAGTGACTGGCTGGTCCTTAAGGTCCCTCTAGTTTGCACGGAGCAGGGTCAATCTGCATTTTGCTATGATGCCCCTCTATAGCTCATGGAATGAACCCCAACAGTCCTTGAGGCTTGAGATCCTCCCCTCTGTTGCAGAGTTTAAAACCTTGATCTCCAACCTTGGTCAATCAAGTTGTGCGTGTTTGAATTGATATTGTTATCCTTACTTGTCTAACTGTTATGATTGTATGCTGTGTGATTTGATATGCCTTTTTTTTTTTTTTTTTTTTTTACTTAACACTGTGTGTTTGCTTAACTCTGTATGTACACTCGACGTGACTTTCGAGTTTAAATAAAGGTTTGAAATTAAATGAAGACATGTACAGTCATGTATATTTGTATGTCTTGTATGTCATGAATGTCTTGATGAATTGAAAATGGGGGACCCCGATGTAAACAAGACCAAAGTATTTCTCTGGCCTGCATCCTCTTAGCAGTCAGTTGTTAGTATTGAGCCGTACTGTATGGTACCCATTCTGCAATCTGTTAATAAAAGTTTTCAATCGATCAATCAATCAATCAATCAATCAATCAATCAATCAATCAATCAATCAATCAATCCATTGTGTTTCCAACCCATGCGCGCGTCAGCCCCCCACCTGTGCCGTAGAGCATAGCCAGCAGTATGGATGAGATCCAGGCACAGTCACTGTACCCAACACCGAACTCTCGGATCAGCTCCTTGAAGAAGACGCTGACGGCCTTGGGGAAGGCATAGGAGAAGCCTGTGATGACGAAACAGCCGGCCAGCACCGCCCAGCCCCACCCGCCGTCCGGCGCCTTCACCCCAGTGGGCCCGTCGTCCACGGCTGCTCCTCCCATGATGGTCCTCTCTGGCTGCTCGGTCCAGGTGAGTGGTCGTCAGGTGCTGATAGGAAAGAGAGAGGAGAGGAACTTGGATGTCGTATTCTTTTTTAGTCACACTCGTTTTTTTCTTTGGGGTTAAATCAGTGCTGCGTGTCGTGTCACATAGAACTGGGTTTGTAATAACACGCATTTAATCCCATTTGATTTACCAATTACGGTTATGGCTTCCAACGATTATGGAAAACGAGATCATCGACTTTTAATAACCACGTCGTGTTTCTGAGCCGGATCATGTTTTTGTTTTTCAATTGAATTATATTTTAAACTAAAGTTCGAGGAAATCCAAAAAGTTCAATAGATACATGATGACGATGATGATGATGATGATGATGATGATGATGATGATGATGATGATGATGATGATGATGATGAATAGTATATTTTCGGTCTTTGTTTACAGATCAATCAAAAACACACTTGTGTGGACTTTCAAAAGAAGAAAAAAAATTTAATAATAATAAATAATCACAAATGTACATAATATTCAAAGTAAGCTCACACACAAAATCCAAACTCAATGACCGAAAAAAGGAATAGGCTGAAGCACGTGCTTATTTTTGCCTATCCTTTACAATTCTTAAAAACTAAATATACTTTAATATGAGAAAGAAAAACTTAAAATATGCTGCAAGATATACATTCCTTTTTTTTCTTTTTTTTTTTATATATGTTTTTTTTTACATGATGAGTAATCGTGTTAAATAATCGTGATTATTGAATTAAATAAGCCCTAATACATTGTGTAGCATATCTACTTGTGTGGCATAAGTGTAGTAAATGTGTGACCGGATGCTCGATCACACAAGACTATTCGATAGTAAAACAGTTCTGTGAGGTTGTTGACACACTGAGACCAGGTCAAGCATGTGTCCCAATTTAAAGGAACACGCCAACATTCTGGGAAATTCGCTTATCGTCTTCTCCAGAGAGAGAGACAAGAAGATAGATACCAGTTTCCTCTCTGTGCGTTCAGTAGAAAACTATCTGGCTGCACGTTAGCCTAGCTTAGCACAATGAATAGAAGCGGACAGTGCCCACTTTAGTGGTACCATATAGTCATGTTTTTATGGCATACAAAGTCAAACACTACGGGAAGCTAGGAGATAGCGGCGTCCCGCGGTTTCAGTGAGAGATGGACAAGTGTCCCATTAATTAAGAACTCAAACCTTCATGATAGGATTTTGCTATTTGACGTCACTATGCATAAGTCTAAGTTAGGACCAATTCCATCCCAACCAAACGAATAGATGAGCTTCACCCATCTATTCAGTAGAAGAAGTTCCTGCATTAAATGCTAATTATTAATATATTATACAACACTGAGTTCCAAACACGCATTGTGATTGGACAAGACGAGACATTACATGGATCAGAATCAACTTTATTATCCCCTTTTACAGTATAGTGAATGTCTTTGTTTATTTTACAGTATAGAGGAGTGAAAGTATGGGCGGCTGGGTGGCGCAGCGGACTAAGCGCTCGTCACCACCGCAAGAGACACTGGTATCGAATCCGGCTGTCAGCGGTGCCTCCGGCTTGGCCGGTCGTCATACTGGCACAATTGGCAGTGTTAGAGGGTGGGAAGCCAGTGGGTGGTATCCTGGTCGTTGTAAACAGTGACTCCTACAGGTCGGTCAGGGCGCCTGCACAGCGAGGGAGGGAAATGGTGAAGGTAGTGTGACCTCCCACGCGTTACACTTCACCAATGAGAGTCCTCGTTGCCAGGTGAAAAGAGGCTGCTGGCTGTCTCCTATGTATCGGAGGAAGCATGTGATAGACTTCAGGGCTCCCTAGATGGACCAGTGGGGGGCACATGTGCGCAACGACCAGGAAGGGGAGGGGGGAATTGGCATGAGCGACAAAAAATTGGGATGGGAGGAAAATACAGAAAATAGGAGGATAAAAAGTGGATAAAAAAAAGAGGAGTGAAAGTATTTGTTTCTTTTACAGTATAGAGGAGTGAAAGTATTTGTTTCTTGGCTCCTCTGTCTAGCAGCAGCATCAACACAAGTAATACAAAAGTAAAAACAGTCTAATTAAAGAATTAGCGGCAAAATAACAATGGCAAAAGAAATAATAGCATCAATTTACAATACAAGTGTATTGTGTGCAAGTCAGTATTGTGTGCAAGTCAGTAGCAGAGACAGCGATAACAGTCACAGTCACAGGCCAATAGCTGGACGTTAGTGCTATTTGTTCATGAGTATGACTGCCAAGGGGAGAACTTTCCCAGAGTCTGCTGACTCGTTTGCCGGACGGCAGCAGCTGAAACAGTTGGCGGGTTGGGGTGGCTGGGGTCCTTAATAATCCTGTGGGCTTTGCTGACACACCATCTATTGTATATCTCCTGGAGGGAGGAGAGCTCACAACAGCAGATGTTTTGGGCCCTTTGGCACAACTCTCTGTAGTGCTTGGCGGTTGGAGGCAGAGCAGTTTCCATACCAGGCGGTGATCCAACCAGTCAGGATGCTCTCGGTTGTGCCTCTGTAGAAGCCCGTAGGATCTGGGGCTCCATGCAGAATTTATTCAGCCACCTGAGGTGCACAAAGTGTTGTGCTGTGCCTTCTTCACCACCTGGCTGGTGTGCTTGTCCCAGATGAGGTCCTCTGTGGTGTGAACACAGAGGAACTAGAGGCTGCTGACTCTCTCCACAGCAGACATGTTGATGTTGATGTGAACACAGAGGAACTAGAGGCCGCTGACTCTCTCCACAGCAGACCTGTTGATGTTGATGTGAACACAGAGGAACTAGAGGCTGCTGACTCTCTCCACAGCAGACCTGTTGATGTTGATGTGAACACAGAGGAACTAGAGGCTGCTGACTCTCTCCACAGCAGACCTGTTGATGTTGATGTAAACACAGAGGAACTAGAGGCCGCTGACTCTCTCCACAGCAGACGTGTTGATGTTGATGTGAACACAGAGGAACTAGAGGCTGCTGACTCTCTCCACAGCAGACCTGTTGATGTTGATGTGAACACAGAGGAACTAGAGGCTGCTGACTCTCTCCACAGCAGACCTGTTGATGTTGATGTGAACACAGAGGAACTAGAGGCCGCTGACTCTCTCCACAGCAGACCTGTTGATGTTGATGTGAACACAGAGGAACTAGAGGCTGCTGACTCTCTCCACAGCAGACCTGTTGATGTTGATGTGAACACAGAGGAACTAGAGGCCGCTGACTCTCTCCACAGCAGACCTGTTGATGTTGATGTGAACACAGAGGAACTAGAGGCTGCTGACTCTCTCCACAGCAGACCTGTTGATGTGAACACAGAGGAACTAGAGGCTGCTGACTCTCTCCACAGCCGACGTGTTGATGTTGATGTGAACACAGAGGAACTAGAGGCCGCTGACTCTCTCCACAGCAGACCTGTTGATGTTGATGTGAACACAGAGGAACTAGAGGCCGCTGACTCTCTCCACAGCAGACCTGTTGATGTTGGTGTGAACACAGAGGAACTAGAGGCTGCTGACTCTCTCCACAGCAGACCTGTTGATGTTGATGTGAACACAGAGGAACGTGAAGCTGCTGACTCTCTCCACAGCAGACCTGTTGATGTTGATGGGGTCCAGCCTGTCTCCCTCTCTCTCTCCTGTAGTCCACGACCAGCTCCTTGGTCTTGTCAACGTTGAGGGAGAGGAGGTTGTTCACCCTGCACCACTGTTGTCTTCCCTGTAGGCCGCTTCATCATTGTTGCTGATTAGACCTGATCACTGTTGTGTCATCTGCAAACTTAATCACCATGTTGGAGCTGTGTGTGGCTTCACAATTGTGGGTGTACAGGGAGTAGAGGTCGGAGGGGGCTCAGGACACAGCCCTGGGGGGCTCCTGTGTTGAGGGTCAGAGCGGGGTTGAGGTGTTGGGTCCCATTCTCACCAACTGGCGCTGGTCTGACAGGAAGTCCCGAATCCAGCTGCACAGGGTCGAGGCCCGGGTGCCTGAGTTTGGTGTTGAGTCTGGTGGGACTATGGTGTTGAATACTGATCTGTAGTCAACCAACAGCATCCTCACATGAGTTATTTCCCTCCAGGTGGTTGAGGGCGTTGTGGAGTGTTGTGGCTATTGTGGATCTGTTTTGCCAGTAAGCAAATTATCTTTCGGCGATGGTCGGTAGTCCGCTACAGTTAACTTTCTTACCACGCTTCTCAAAGCATTTTACTCACTATGGGAGTGAGGGCAACAGGGCGTCAGTCATTCAGGCATGTCACCTCGTTCTTTTTTTGGCACCGGCACAATGGTGAATGACTTGAATGAAGCAGGAGGGGACTGCGCGCTTGGAGAGGGAGAGGTTGCATATGTCAGTGAACACAACAGCCAGCTGCTCCGGACACGTTCTGATCACTCGACCTGGGATGCCTTCTGGTCCGGCTGTCTTGTGTACATTGATGCGCTTCAATTCCTTGAGCACGTCAGCTTTGGCAATGACCAGCATGACTCATATTCGGCAGGGGGGGGGGGGCGGCGGGCTTCTCCTGGGAGGTTGGTGTTGTAGTTAAGAGAAACAAAATAGCTTTCGCAACTTTCAACCAAGGTGCATGAACTCGTAGAGCCGATGGATGTTCTAAAAATGATGTTCTTTATTCACATTTATTCATTCGTTGAAACCAACATGTTTCAGCAACATAATAGGTTACAATTTACAATTTAGTCATTTAGCTGTGTGAGAGGTGACTGCACCTTGTTGGAACTAGCACCCTGTGTCTGTGAGAAAAAAAGAAAAAAAAATTATGTTGTGGGACTTGTACAGCACTTTGTTCAACTTTGTCAGTGCTGTAAAGTTTAAACCTTTTTAAATCTTAGACAAACAAAACACTTTGCTTTCATGAAATATTGTAAGCCGTCATTTGAGGCTTTATAAAAGCAGCACAATGAACACAAATCTGTCAGTGCCGAGTCCGACCTCATCTTAAATAACAAACAGCAGTGCTTGTTGTAGTTAACAAAGAGAGGCAGAGTTGAATTTGCAAAAATATATATAATTTTTTTTTTTTTTTAATAATCGAATATTTTTTTCATATTCGAATCCCATGCCCATCGAACGAAGCTTCGAAGTATTTAAGACAGCCCTATTAAATGGACTGTTATATCTTATTAAATTGTGGACATTTATTCATTCCCACTTATTAGACACTATTTCTGATGGTAAAATGAGCGTACAAAGCAAAATACAGAATTCAGAAATATTAAAACGGAAAAAACGGAATTTGGAAAAAGAAATTATGGAATTTGGAAAAAAATGTAACGGATTTCATATGGCTCTACTGTTTTACGTATTGGTTCGTTCACATTCTATGCTCTACAAATGAGACTACTGTAGCCTTTTTACGGGTTTCGTTGCACTGATTGTACGCGACCAGGAGAGCTTGTGTGGGGATTTCACTGTGTTTCACGCATCGATGTTGGGAGGGCGTTCTCTTGTTCAGCCCACCTTGGCCCAACTCTCGCAGCTTGCTAAAAAAAATAAGATATTGACAGAAGAAAGTCACATAGTCCAGGCTTAAGTCATTGGATATGTTCCTGGTCCTGTAGGTCAATACAGTGCTTTGTCCTTGAGAAGGGCTGAGAGCTTTCTAAATTAGAGTGTTTTCCAATTATTAGGTATGTGTGTGTTTGTTTATGTGTACGTGTTTGTTTATGTGTATGTGTATGTGCATGTGTATGTGTATGTGTATGTGTACGTCACGTGTACGTGTGTGTGTGTGTGTGTGTCTGTGTGTGCGTGCGTGCGTGCATGGGCGTGTATTCAGTGTGTGTCTGTGTGTGTGCGTGTGTGTGTGTGTGTCTGTGTGTCTGTGTGTGCGTGCATGGGCGTGTATTCAGTGTATGTGTGTGTGTGTGTGTGTGTGTGTGTGTGTGTGTGTGTGTGTGTGTCTGTGTCTGTGTGTCTGTGTGTCTGTGTGTCTGTGTGTGTGTGTGTGTGTGTGTGTGTGTGTGTGTGTGTGTGTGTGTGTGTGTGTGTGTGTGTGTGTGTGTGTATGTGTGTGTGTGTGTGTGTGTGTGTGTGTGTGTGTGTGTGTGTGTGTGTGTGTGTGTGTGTGTGTGTGTGTATCATGAGGTAATGGTTGTTCTGCAGGTTGTAAGTACAAGAGCACAGTGTCTTGTGGTGATTTAACTATCAGCTCTCTCTTGGTGCAAATAAACTCCCCCACCACAGACAGAAAACACACACACACACACACACACACACACACACACACACACACACACACACACACACACACACACACACACACACACACACACACACGATCATAGATCCTTTTCTCACATAAAATTCCCCCATAAAATTATGTTCCCCCAAGAATTCGTCATTTCCACATGAAGATTTAAAATGTTGTCATCATCATTACTGGTGATACGATTTCAAATGCTAGTATTATTTCTCAAAGAGAACGAGAATTTGCCTTGTGCAACCTTGATCATCTATTACAGCAGTGATCACCAGGATATTACATAGAGACGTTGACAAACTCCAGGAAGTCATATTGCACAATGTTCCACTGAGCATGTACTGTATAAAGAAATCAAAATAAACTACTAACCTTCATACTGTCTTTTACTATTACGCACTTTGCTACTAAGGAATCTACCTTGCCTATATTACTATGCACTCAAGACTGTAGCACTCAAGTTCAACACTGTTTGACGAACAATGTCACTTCTTTCCACTTAACTTCTTAACTTCTGAACACTTTCCAGAGTTAATTATATTGTATATAGTTTACACTGCCTTTTTATTCCATTTTAATTTTTACTTCTCCACTGTACTATAATTCTGTGGCCTGTCTTCTACTACCTGTACCTCCCCTTCCCCTCCCCCCCTCCCCCATGCTGCTATGATACAGAATTTCCCCAAGGGGATCAATAAAGGAATATCTTATCTTATCTTATCTTACTTACCCTTATCTGCCAGAGTTGTACCCTTCCTGATGACTTGTCGTACAGAACTTGTAAGTCGCTTTGGATAAAAGTGTTCAGCTAAATGACTAAATGTAAATGTATTTGACATCTCTCATTATGGATGAGATCTAAATGCTCTGAATGACAACAGTGGCCCCATATCCACAAAGGTATTTAGGAGGGCTGATCTGGGATCAGTCACCATGGAGCACTTGTCTTCGTGACCTTATTAAAAGAAACAGACTGGAGCTGACTCTAGGTCAGTACTCGCACTTTGAGAAGCTCTGTGAATAATGGACCTGGAGCCCATTCAAGCCTTTAAGAGTCGAAGTACTAATCTATGATTATTATACGTCACCCCAACCTGTTAAGCTGTAAGGTCCCCCAATTGGGGGACCCTGCTGTTTTGATCATAAATCAATACAGACCGTATTCAAGTCAAGTCAAGTCAAGTCAAGAGTTTTATTTGTCACGGCATACAAGTATACAATGAAATGCGGGGGGTCTTGCCCGCAACGATGTGCATAATACAATAGTAATATATAATAAGAATCCAATAGAACGACATTGTGCAATAAAACAAGTAAACAGAGTAGGGCATATCGGTATATGTACATGAGTTATTTACAGAGCATGGTAGGACATGCTAGGTCCTGTGGTAGTATTAGACCCCCACGTGGGGTATCATTGGAAAGCCACACTCATTGGCTACAACCCTGTCCAAAATCTTTCGAGATCGCCAAATGATTGAGTCGGGGGTGGTAATGTGTACTTTGGCGCACTCCTCACATATCGGCATGTAACTCGAGAACCGCTGACTGGATTTTGTCAATCGACAGGCAACAAATAGGGCTTTAATTCTATATATATATTGTATTAAAATAAATGCACACCCGAGCCGCTAGAGGTCGGCAAAGTGGCGCGTCGCGAATCGTCCTCAAGAGAGCCCACATGCTTGGATGTTAAGAGGTTAATGTTGTGTTTCTTTTTCAAATGTAGCCAAGAGTAAAGACCTTAACCCTATCAAAACAGCAGTCAAAGTGTATATTTTCATTTTTACAGATGGTGTTAAGATTGACCGAAAATAAGAATTTATCGGAAAAATGCTATTTATATCTCTTTTATCGTAACCCTGCCATTGGAAAGAGGAGCCTTTTCCCTATCCTAGATGTATGATTTGGCCATAATAAGGTCAAGGTCAAGTTCAAGGTCAAATATGAATTTATAATTAAAATGGATTATAATTTATTACTGTATCTACAGATCCTTCTGTTTAATCATCTTCCCTTTATTCATTTGCTTAGATTTAGATTTAGATTTGTACACTTGATCTTCAAGAAGGTGCTGAATGAGCTCAGTGAGCGAGCTCGGTTCCAGCACAATAGACCTGTCGCTAAACCACGACCCAAAATAGAATTTGTCCAATCATATCACAGCAAAAATCCTCGCTACAGAAACCTCTGTCAACTAGGTTTGTGGGCTGTATCAAACCAGACGGCTGTGATCGAAACCACTGTGAAGAGTTCAGTTTATATGTTATTATCGACCTAATATCTGATGGTGAAACGTTGTGCGTGGGGTACCTGTAATTCGGACACCAGGTACCCTGAAAGACTGGATGGAGGAGTATATTTCATACCTTTTCCGAAGCCCAAAAGACAACTCGACAAATGCAAGCGATGGATTCTGCTGTGTCGTCGACCACATACACAACTGAATGTGAAGACCATTACCAAGGACACTTATGTTTGCTCAATGGTAAGCTCAATTCATAAAGACATAATATTTACGTTAGCTTTCTGCATCATAACGTTAGCCTTATGTATCATAACATAAGCTTTCTGCATCATAACGATAGCTTTCTGCATCATAACGTTAGCGTTAGCTTTCTGTATCATAACGTTAGCCTTATGTATCATAAGATAAGCTTTCTGCATCATAACGTTAGCCTTATGTATCATAACATAAGCTTTCTGCATCATAACGATAGCTTTCTGCATCATAACATTAGCTTTCTGCATCATAACGATAGCTTTCTGCATCATAACGTTAGCTTTCTGCATCATAACATTAGCTTTCTGCATCATAACGTTAGCCTTATGTATCATAACATAAGCTTTCTGCATCATAACGTTAGCTTTCTGCATTATAACGTTAGCCTTATGTATCATAACATAAGCTTTCTGCATCATAACGTTAGCTTTCTGCATCATAACGTTAGCTTTCTGTATCATAACGTTAGCTTATACTCTGGACTGATAGCAGGGCTAGTAAATAAGTCCTGGACTTTTCGTTTTATCCCTGACAAGGCAAATACAAATGTTGATTTGTCAAAGTTGTTATGTTTGTTGTCAATAAAATCCACTTTGAGCTGCATTTTATGTATGAAAGATGCTCCATAAATGAACTATTATTATTATCTGTCTATGCTTAGCTAATACTCAGCTTTTTGTGTTTTTTTCACAGAATGAGGTGTGCTGGAGATGTTATTGCCCTCACAGAGACGACACAGGTCAACCCAAGACAGGACATGAGTGACAATAAAAGAGGTCTGATTTACGTTTTTGGACTAAAGTGAGCATCATGGAATGTGTGCAGCTTTACAATCATGTCATTGATGAACTGAATAATATCCCTCTCTCCTCATTCACCTCTCCCCCTCATCCCTCTCCCCTTATCCATCACCCCTCTCTCCTTATCCATCACCCCTCTCTCCTCCCCTCTTACTCCAGATGAGGAGTGCCGGCCTGTGGCTCCCCCAATGGAAGGTGGACATTACTAGAAAGCTAAACAGAATGCTTAAACAGGAATGTTAGAGGTTCTAGAAGGTTCTACTATGACATCATCACCAACGTTCCAGAATGATCGGGCAGAACTAAGGTTCTAGAATGTACTGCCATGACATCATCACACACGTTCCAGAATGTTCGGGCGGCACTAATTTTCTAGAATGTTCCTAACAATAGGTCCGTGGGTGAATTATGTACCATTACAATCACTACAGTACTGTATTAAGTTTCAAAAGTACAGTACATATTCTATAGGGTGTTCTTGTATTTCAGTGCATTCAACCCTCGATATATTGACCTGAAGGTTGTTAAAGTGGTCCAGTTATGCTGCTCTGTGTCCCTCAGATTGCTGGTTTAAAATGTTAAAGTACTTAATCTTCATCAACAGTTGCTGATATTGCAAATGTCAACAGACCAGGCTATTAATCCATAATGGAGGTACTAGAAGAGGGGTTACAGGGTAACCAAAATCAACATGTTTCTCCTTCCAAGGGTCATTAATAATCACAGTAAATGTTGTGACTATGACTAACGGGTCAGGAGATTGACAATGTGCATCCAGCGATAACATTTTAATTCGATTTGTGAACTATGGGTCTGGGGTTGGGACAAAATCTATTTTAAGCCTCGTCACAGCATTCATTTGGCTACAAGAATATAATGTTAAATTACCATAGATGTATCACAACAACACATGATATTGTTCGCTATTCCAGTTTATATCGTACATCCATTTGTGTAACTGTAAATCCATGTATATTTATTGTATATATTAAAAATAGTGGCTATTTATGTACACTTTAGTTGTGGGTTTTCTTTTCTAATCAGAGTTATCTATCTTGAGAATTTTATTATTAGGTATTTTTACTTTGGTCTCTATCACTATACATTTATAGTTAGTGTAATCAATCATTTGACCTGATGTACACTAGAATGTGCAGCATACCATTCTCTGACGTCTCACCCCTTTATGGAGGAGGATTGTTGGCAAGTGACAGCTCTCACTTTTTTCCTCATTCTAGTGACTAGTGACACAACTGTCGGGTCTAGCTCGTATACTGCGTTGGACCACTAAACTAAATGTATCAGCAATAGTAATCATGGATTATCGTCATAGTTCTTGTAATCTTCAATCAAGTCAACTGTAAGTAATGCTTGAGACGTTAGCTAATGCTTGCATCACCATGGAGGTCTAAGGTAAATGTGTATCTCATGAACATACTTTTCCACTGCATATTGTAACCCTCTCTGTCTACTTCTAGATGAAATATTTGTGTTATCTTTAAAAAACAGGTCTATTACCTGCTGTGGTAAATGTCCCGCGGCCTAGCCCCTTTCGTGACTGTGAAGCAAGGCTTGCATCACAGTCAGGAAAGGGCTGCCTGCGGCCATCTATTGTAACATGGTGTTATTCACCGGCACAGATGCAAAAAAAATCATAATTTATATTCTCCTTTATTTCATTACAATTTACTAGGGGTGTAAAGGTACACGTATCCGTACCGAACCGCACCGAATGGTACCGAACCGTTCAGTACGGCTGTGTACTTGTCTAGCACAGTCTCTGGAGCGTAACAGTAAGAAGCATTTTGTATAAAAGTATTCTGTACTTCTGTATGACAACTATTAAAGAAACTTGAAACTTAACAACCGGCCACCGGGGGCTGTTTTTTTCACAATCTAATATAATTATTTTTTTATTTTTTTATTTAACAAATCGATTATTAATTTCAATATAGAATATTCGTTGACAGCCCTACACATACAATTAGTTACTGCACACTACATCACCCCTGAGTGGAACATGGAAAGCCAAACTTTCCCCCACTGTACCGAAAACCCGTACCGAACCGTGACTTCAAAACCGAGGTACGTACCGAACCGTGGTTTTTGTGTACCGTTACACCCCTACAATTTACTCAAGCCTAGTAACAGACACAATATTCCGGAATACATTCCCCCCGGTCCCTAGATGTTCCTAGATACCAAGGACATACAAATTGACCTTGTAGAAGTGGAGCAATCTTCCATTTACTTAGGCATGTACCTTTAGGTGAAATTTCTGAAAATAGGGCTACAGCTTAATAACAGGTTAACCATCTCATTCATGATGATATGAATGAGAATTTGATGGTCTGAAGCAACTGAATGTGTAGTTCTCGATCTTCCAATATGGCTGCCTGTAACCGTTGATAAACACTTTCAAAAGAAAATGCCTAACTTCTGTGCAGTGGTAGAGCAGGAAAGGAAAAGCATGCTATTACTATTCGCCTGTAACTTGTTTACAAGATCCAGTAATAATAACACACCAAATGATTATGTTTTTGTTTATATATTTCTCACATATCAACACATAGCAACCGTTGTTTTGCACAACAAAACAACGGTTGCCGTGTTACAGGCAGCCATGCTGGAGGACAGAGAGAGAACTACACAAACATTTCGTGCAAGGCCTCTATTGACGGTCTTGGTCTAAGTTTTATCTCAGAGGGGCTGTTGTAGCCTTCAAACATAAATACACCGCAGCACAAGGGCAGAAAGTGATCCTGTTACATTGAATCCCAAACTGATGCAGGAACACTACTCACGTGCCCATTATATGTCAGGGTTGAAGAGACTTATCAGTGGCCCAGCAGGCATGTTCTCACAGCACCTTACCAAAGTACTCACTGGCTCCTTAACCCTTTCACTGCCACACGACAGAAGGTTAACCCTTTACTATCACACTACCGACGGCGAGGGTTAACCTGCTGTTGTGTGGCAGTGAAAGGGTTAACCTTCTGTGTGTTGTTGCGGTGAAAGGGTTAACCGTTTTTGGTAGTGTGGCAGTGAAAGGGTTAGTATTCCACTGGCTAACGCATTGGGACTCGCAAGCTAAACATTTGGGAAATTCCTAGGTGCATATACTCAAAGCAGCATTATGTTTACAATGAACTAAACTATAGGTATGATAAACATTTTGATCGATTAAATTGAAAAAAAAAACGAGGCTCTTTTGCCTATAGAGGCCGCTGTGTGATGGCATTACAGAGTATACTTTTTTTTTTTTGATCTACTTTTTCTCCCATTTTCTATTTTTCTCCCATCCCCAATTTCGTATCGTCCAATTCTACCCTCCCCTGTCTCGAACGCTGTTAGGCCATGCCTCCCACAAGCCGGCTGCAATGTGGACCAAGCCTTGCATCACGTGTCCCCTCCGGTACTCGAGGAGGCAGCCGTCGCATCTTTTCACCTGCACAGCGCGATCTCTCAGCGGCGAGGGTCTGAGTGGGAGGGACACGCCGCCCCCGTCGCTTCCTGATTCTGCTGCGCAGGCGCACCAACCGACCTGTAGGAGTCGCTGTCCACAACGTCCGATCCCCACCCACCAGCTTCCCACCCCCTAATACTGCCAAATGTATTAGTATGAACGACCAGCCAAGCTGATAGCAATGCGGAGAGCTGGGCTCGAACCCAGCGTCTCCCGCATTGGTGGTGAGCGCCTTGCCCACTGCACCACCTAGCCGCGCAACAGAGTATACCTTTAACTATACCCATAACTAAATCAAATAAAATAAATGTCTAAAAATCTCCTTTTTATAATAGTTTTCTTTTTTAAATTAAATTAAATTGTTATTCCTTTTTTTCTATCTGATGTGGCTGTGTGTACTCTGTTGGGAACCTACTACCGTTGTCCAGGTTCCATTGCCTCAACCTGTGACACTAAATGGTAAATGGCTGCTTTTTTATATAGCGATTTTATCCAAAGCGCTTTACAATACAACAAGGTGGAGGCGACCATGCAAGGTGCCAACCTGCTCATCGGGTGCAATTAGGGGTTAAGTGTCTTGCTCAAGGACACATCAACACGCTGCCCGGGGAGGAGCGGGAATCGAACCGGGAACCTCCGGATTGCCAGACGACTGCTCTACCTCCTGAGCCACTGTCGCACGCCCCACTAACACACAAACGTATGGTACATACCGGTATGTATGGATAGAACACGCATGCACGTGCACACACACACACACACACTAACAAACACACACACACACACACACACACACACACACACACACACACACACACACACACACACACACACACACACACACACACACACACACACACACACACACACACACACCGCACAAACACACAGACATCATCTCTCCACACATATCATCTTTCCATGTCCGCAGCGTAACCCGTGCAGCAGCTTACTATCAGTCTGCCTAAAATAACACACTGACATTCCACCCCATCATAGAATGACTGGTACTCTAAGAGAGAGAGAGAGAGAGAGAGAGAGAGAGAGAGAGAGAGAGAGAGAGAGAGAGAGAGAGAGAGAACTGGGTAGTAGTATTGGAGTATGAGCACCATATCGGGACATCCTATATCTGACATTAATATTTACAGTTCATCCAGGGGATTATTACAGTTCAGTATTATGGTCAGAGATGCATTTATACCCAGATTTTCAATCAAATTGGTCCAGTATATATATTAGCTATAATATATAGTCCAAATGCTGAGCTTTCTATTTCAGACGTTATATATCAGTCACACCAAGAGGAACGAACCATTGCTTTATTAATCCGGTATAGTAGCGACACTATACTGTAATTTGTACACGGCTTGCTGCATTTCCCTGCATCCACACACAAGGCAGGCAAGCAGCAACGTATGGCAATTCTGTTGTCTCTGAAGTCTGCTGCACATAAGCCTCCACACAGAAGCTATCCTCCTCCAATGTACAGTTTCTTCGTCAAATGTATACTCTCTTTTTTATACTCTTTTTTGTAGCACAAACATTACTGTATCTGTAAATCTGGTATGACATAAATGTATCTCTCTGTGTATGTTATGATTAATTGAAAATGGGGGACCCTGATGTAAACAAGACGAAAGTCTTTCTCTGGTCTGCATCCCCTTAACAATTGTGTGTATTGAGCTGTACTGTGTATTGTACCCATTCTGCAATCTGTTAATAACATTTTCAATCAATCAATCAATCAATCACACACAGATGCTCCAATGCGCACGTACGCAGTTTGTGCATGGCGGCTGCACGCGCAGATATAATATTTCCATCATGAGAATAATGAGGTTGCAACCCAAGACGGATGATGATGATGAGTAATAAAGTACCACTGGTCTGGTCTCGCCAGAGAGGATGCTGCCCGGCCGCGTCATCATCACGTCGTGTCACCACCATGTCATCATCATCCCAGCTGCCTACGTGACGTGAGGCACGTTGCGTATTAATTTATTTCGTGATAAGAGCTTTAATTGCGTCATATAATAAAAACCCCACCGCTGGGTATATAGATAGATGGATTATTCTATGGTTTTGATCTACAATTATTATATCAGGCGATGTAATAATAATATACAACAACAACGATACACAACACAACAACCCCTTCAAATAAGAGTTATGTGTTTATAAAAGTACAATAAGCTATAGGCCATATAGGGATATATAGCCTTCAAAATGCCACAAATAGCGATGCAACCTGTTACTCGAAATGATGAACACACCACTCACATAGTGGAAAGAGTAGCGGGGTAAAGCTGACACATCATGCTGGAAAACAAATGGATTAAATTGCATGATCTCGACTGAAAAGAAAAAGAAAATATAAAACAATACCTGATGATGATAATACGATGCTTGCTTTAGTATCCTTCTTCTTAGGTGCGCTCGAAGAACCACATGCGCGCCTCCCTCCTCCACCTCAGTCGGGATGTGGCTCAGGCGGGTTTATTAAACTGTATTATTTAGGGATCGAACTATCCACCAGTTGCTCCAAGCAGCTCTCCAAGGTGCAGCCAGCAGCCACTGTACTTGACTCACAGTAATATTACTGAATGACGTGACCCGACACCAACACAGACCCTGATAGGCAAGGCATCTCGCTCTCTCTCTCTCTCTCTCTCTCTCTCTCTCTCTCTCTCTCTCTCTCTCTCTCTCTCTCTCTCTCTCTCTCTCTCTCTCTCTCTCTCTCTCTCTCTCTCTCCCTCGCTCCTCTCCCTCTCTCTCTCTCTCCCTCTCTATCTCTCTCTCTCTCTCCCTCCCTCTCTCTCTCTCTCGCTCCCCCCTCTCTCTCTCGCTCGCTCGCGCACACACGCACGTACACAATTCAGATATAATTAATGCATGATGGTTTTATGGCAGGTCTTTGTGTTTAATTCTTGGATTTGTTCTATTATTATTTATTTTATAGGTTAATATTACACCAAAAGTGTCCTACTAATTACTTACCCCTTATTATTACAAGAGATATGAATTGAAAATGGGGACCCTGATGGAAACAAGACAAACGTCTTTCTCTGGTCTGCATCCCCTTAACAATTGTATGTATTGAGCCGTACTGTATTGTACCCATTCTACAATCTGTTAATAAAGTTTTCATTCATTTATTCATTCATTCATTCATTCATTCATTCATTCATTCATTCATTCATTCATTCAAGAGAGAGAGAGAGAGAGAGAGAGAGAGAGAGAGAGAGAGAGAGAGAGAGAGAGAGAGAGAGAGAGAGAGAGGAGAGAGAGAGAGAGAGAGAAGAGCAGAGAGAGAGAGGGAGGGAGCGAGAGAGAGAGAGACAGAGAGAGAGAGAGCAGAGAGAGAGGGATGGAGAGAGAGAGAGAGACAGAGAGAGAGGGAGGGAGGAGAGAGAGACAGACAGAAAGAGAGAGAGGGAGGAGAGAGAGAGAGAGAGAGAGAGAGAGAGAGAGAGAGAGAGAGAGAGAGAGAGAGAGAGAGAGAGAGAAGAGAGAGAGAGAGAGAGAAGAGAGAGAGAGAGAGAGAGAGAGAGAGAGAGAGAGAGAGAGAGAGAGAGACTGCAGGGGACCAATTGTTCTATGGAGATTACAGTGACCATATGGTTTCATCCTCAGCTTCTGGAAGCACTTTTTATTTTATTATATTATTATTATTAACTGCCAATGGGTGAGAGTAAAGTTTTATATAATTATATATGCATATACGGCACGGGTTTGTGGGTCTGTGACTAAAAACTCACATGATGTGAAAGCATACACACAGTACTGTATTTGCAAATCTGGTATGTCATAAATGTCTATAGCAGTACTGTCTGTATGTCGTGTATGTCATATATGTTATGATGAATTGAAATGGGGGACCCTGATGTAAACAAGACGAAAGACTTTCTCTGGTCTGCATCCCCTTAACAATTGTGTGTATTGAGCCGTACTGTATTGTACCCATTCTGCAATCTGTTAATAAGTTTTCAATCAATCAATCAATACCTCGGCCACTTTCTTCTTCAACCACAGCAGAGGACGGACCGTTTATACAGACGGACGGGTCTCCATGGGAACTGTTTATAATGGCGGAAGAGCGGCAGAGAAAACGACAACAACTTAAACTGTTACAATATTAGAGTAAGTTACTCGCTACTACACCGTAATTACCTATGTTAACCTAAGATAGTTGTGCTTAAATATGACGATTCTTCTTCAATAAAGCGTTTCGAGGCATAACGATAGCTATAGCTATTCACTTTGCAACACGCTGTTCTGAGTGGCGACAGTCAACATTAGGCTACACGGCCAGTACGGGGGACAAACTTTGCATTATTATAATTATTATAACGATTGATTGATTGAGTGATTGAAAATGTTATTAACAGATTGCAGAATGGGTACAATTTTATACAGTACAGCTCAATACACACAATTGTTAAGGGGATGCAGACCAGACCAGAGAAAGACTTTCGTCTTGTTTACATCAGGGTCCCCATTTTCAATTCATCATAACATGACATACTATTGATTGATTGATTGATGAAAAGTTTATTAACAGATTGCAGAATGGGTACAGTACAGTACAGCTCAATACATACAATTGTTAAGGGGATGCAGACCAGAGAAAGACTTTCGTCTTGTTTACATCAGGGTCCCCCATTTTCAATTCATCATAACATATGATTGATTGATTGATTGAAAACTTTATTAACAGATTGCAGAATGGGTACAATACAGTACAGCTCAATACACACAATGTTAAGGGGATGCAGACCAGAGAAAGACTTTCGTCTTGTTTACATCAGGTCCCCCATTTTCAATTCATCAGGACATATATGACATACATGACATACAGATAGTCAGTACTGCTACATCTATACATTATGACATACCAGATTTGCAAATACAGTACTGTTTGTGATACAGAAGGAGTCAGGAAAAGGGAGTATATACATTTGACGTAGAAACTGTACATTGGAGGAGGTTGGGTGGGGGGGGGTTGGGTACACTGGGATATTGACAACCATACTGGGTAATCTACATTGGAGGTGGTTGGGGGGGGGGGGCACACTGTATACTACGTTATAGTATGTACAGTACTGTTACACCCAGACATTTATGACATACAAGATATACAAATATTAGAAATATACAGTAGGCTACTGTTTATTTACAGACAAGAGTTTCTAAAAGAGAATATATACATTTGAGGGGGAGGAAACTACATTGGTTGGGTTAGGACATTTACTGTACATTTACAGGGGCCAGTTTTGAATTGCAGTCTCCCGTAGGTGCTCTCTGAGAGCGGTTTTGAAAGTGGGTAGGGATTCACATTCCTTTACAGCTTTGGGTAGGGCGTTCCACATTGATGTGGCATAATTGCAAAACGTGTTTAATCCCTTGTTTGAGCCGAATCTGGGTTTAACATGATTTGTGGAGCTCACTCTGGTGTTGTGATCGTGGTATTCACTGAACTTTGGGAAGTATTTTGACATGTACATGGGTACCTTAGTGGTGCAGTGTATCTTGTAGACCAGGCCCATTGCAAGTTGCTGTACTCTGTCGTTTACTCTAAGCCATCCTAGGTTGTCCAAATGGGCAGGGGTGAGGTGGGTTCTGAGATGGTTTTTCGTGTGAATTGCGATTTAGGCCAGATTTTCACAACTGCCTTCTATATGTTGGGGAGATAACAGCGAAAAGTGAAAACAATTATCAGAATATTCATTATTAAAGGTAGAAAATGTAATGCCGTCAAAGAGCGACCTTTACTTTAGGCAAAATATCCCCGCATATTATTGCACCTTTGTTTACATTTTTAGTTGAGTCTGATGTGTGGGGTTGGAGTTTAGTAACTTAATATAATGTGAATTTCTCCAGACCGCTCTCTTGCCAGAGTCTGAGGTGTGGCCAGCAATACCCCCCCCCCCCCCCCACACCATCCTCACTAAACTCTAACCCACACATCTGACCAAAACAAAAAAAAATTTAAACAAAGAGCAATGCCAATGTTTTTCCCCGGATGTCGCTGTTTGATGACATCACAGATAATGTTTTTTTTTGTTTTATCCACTTTTTCTCCTTATTTTCTATTTTTCTCCCATCCCAATTTCGCCTCGCCAATTCTCCCTTCAATTCTCCCCTCCCCTGTCTTGAACGTTGCTAGACCATGCCACCCACTGGTCGGCTGCAGTAAAGTCCAAGCCTTGCATCACGTGTCCCCTCCGGTACACGAGGAGGCAGCCTGTCGCATCTTTTCACCTGCACAGCGCGATCTCTCAGGAGGCGAGGAGTAACGCGTGGGTGGCTCACGCTGCCCCTGATACTTCCTGATTCTGCTGTACAGGCGTCACCAACCGACCTGTAGGAGTCGCTGTCCACAACGTCCAATCCCCACCCACCAGCTTTCCCACCCCTAAGCCAAGCTGGTAGCAACGCCGAGAGCTGGGCTCGAACCCAGCATCTCCTGTGTCACTTAGCCGCCTACAGATAATGTTTGTCTAAAATACATCTTCCAGGGCGTGCTCCAGTAGCACACCATATAGCGCGCTGAGTCGCGAAGCGGTCGTCCCGGTTCGCTTCCCACAACACCCGGTGACCATTTGCCGCATGTCTTCCCTACTTCTCCTTCCGTTCTCCCTCTCTCCTCTGTCGGTCATGCGTGGCCAGAAAAAGCTGTAAACATGCTAAAATAAATCTTTAAAATACATCTTCCAGGTATGATCCCAGGTCTCATGCAGTCAGACGGTGACCCCGTGATGGTGACAGCACACCTCCTGGACGCTCAGCTGGTCAACAAGGAGAGAGAATGGAAAGAGCTGCAGCATCTCCGGGTTCAGCAGCTGGAGGCTTCGTACCGAGAGGCCCAGGAGGAGCTCACCCCCCTCAGGTAGCCCCCCCCCCCCCCCAGGAGCAGCTCACCCCCCTCAGGTAGCCCCCCCCCCCCCAGGAGCAGCTCACCCCCCTCAGGTAGCCCCCCCCCCAGGAGCAGCTCACCCCCCTCAGGTAGCCCCCAGGAGCAGCTCACCCCCTCAGGTAGCCCCCCCCAGAGCAGCTCACCCCCCTCGGTAGCCCCCCAGGAGCAGCTCACCCCCCTCAGGTAGCCCCCCCAGGAGCAGCTCACCCCCTCAGGTAGCCCCCCCAGGAGCAGCTCACCCCCCTCAGGTAGCCCCCCCCAGGAGCAGCTCACCCCCCTCAGGTAGCCCCCCAGGAGCAGCTCACCCCCCTCAGGTAGCCCCCCAGGAGCAGCTCACCCCCCTCAGGTAGCCCCCCAGGAGCAGCTCACCCCCCTCAGGTAGCCCCCCAGGAGCAGCTCACCCCCCTCAGGTAGCCCCCCAGGAGCAGCTCACCCCCCTCAGGTAGCCCCCCCAGGAGCAGCTCACCCCCCTCAGGTAGCCCCCAGGAGCAGCTCACCCCCCTCAGGTAGCCCCCCCCCAGGAGCAGCTCACCCCCTCAGGTAGCCCCCCAGGAGCAGCTCACCCCCCTCAGGTAGCCCCCCCAGGAGCAGCTCACCCCCTCAGGTAGCCCCCCAGGAGCAGCTCACCCCCCTCAGGTAGCCCCCCAGGAGCAGCTCACCCCCCTCAGGTAGCCCCCCAGGAGCAGCTCACCCCCCTCAGGTAGCCCCCCAGGAGCAGCTCACCCCCCTCAGGTAGCCCCCCCAGGAGCAGCTCACCCCCCTCAGGTAGCCCCCCCAGGAGCAGCTCACCCCCCTCAGGTAGCCCCCCCAGGAGCAGCTCACCCCCCTCAGGTAGCCCCCCCAGGAGCAGCTCACCCCCCTCAGGTAGCCCTCCCAGGAGCAGCTCACCCCCCTCAGGTAGCCCCCCAGGAGCAGCTCACCCCCCTCAGGTAGCCCCCCCAGGAGCAGCTCACCCCCCCCAGGTAGCCCCCCAGGAGCAGCTCCCAGAGACATCTATTGTAGGCGCCTGCAGGGGTTTTCCACGGTTATGATGACAATCCTGGAAAAGTTATGGAATTTGAAAACCTGTTTTCCAGCCGCCTGGAAATGATTAGGAAAAATAGGAAATACTAGGGATGTCCGATATTATCGGCCTACCGATATTATTGGCCGATATCGGCATTAAAATGTGATATCGGAAAATATCGGTATCGGTTTTCAATATTTTTTTTTTTTTTTTTTTTTTTTTTACATTTATTTAACCTTTATTTACCCAGGCAAGCAAGTAAGAACAAATTCTGATTTAATTTATTGTCAAAAGTATGCATAATGTTGTGTTAATTCCACAACAAGAGATATGTAATGTTAATTACCTGAAATTATTCAATTTTTTGGGGGGGAAACCCTGCATATATCGGTATCGGTTGATATCGGTTGATATCGGTATCGGAAATTAAGAGTTGGACAATATCGGTATATCGGTATCGGTAAAAAAGCCAATATCAAGCATCCCTAGGAAATACCCATAGACTTTTGGTCATATGTAGATTTTTTTAAATATTTCCAACCTCTAGCCACAGTAAAGCTTTCATAACAAGTTACAAATATGTCATAGCAGTTGGAAAGAATGCACGTTTACGCTGCACTACTTTTATTGCCTTTTATACCTATTCTTATGTCTGCAATTTATGCATTGTTTTTTATTCCGTCAATTGTGTGCTGATTTTATGCCTATGTTAATTTTATACGAATTGCTGTGTGGGGCACTCTGGTGGACTGCAGTCCATCGTGTGTGAAAAGTGCTATACAGATAGGATATCTATAGGAATCCTGTAGGGTGCATTAGTTGGACACGGGTTGTATTAAAGATCCATTTCTCACCCTTTATTGATATCGGTACAGGCCATGTAGTTCAGTCCTGCAGTGGGAGGATGAATGGGTTGATAATATGCGGCCCTGGTGTTAGTTCTACTGGGGTTGAGTGATAACTGAGTGTCACAGTCACGACGACTCCGCTCTCCTCACTCAGGCAACGCTTCCAGCAGCTGAGGGAGGACTTCCGCTTCAACCTGACGGTGCTCGCGGAGCGGGACGGAGAGCTGGAGAGATACGACGCCGCGGCCGTCAAGGCTCAGAGCACAGAGAGAGCCAGGTAACAGATGGTTCACTCACTCACTCACACACTGTGTTCCATGGTCCTGCTCCCAGTCCTATCTGACTTCTTTCAGTTCCTTTTTTTTTTTTTTTTTTTTTATTATTGATTTTCACCATACAAACAATATCTTGACTTCGCCTTCTGCTGTACAAATTGCATCAATTGTTAATAATTATTACTTAACTTAAACGTTGCAGTGCAGAAGTACCATTACATGCATGAGGACCCATACAGTCAATAACATCCTATACTTATTTTTTTTTCTAGACAAACAATAACAAGAAATAATAGATAACAAAATTATATGTTATGGTACCTCTCCAATACATCTGCATTTACCATAAAGTAAACAAATAACAAAATAATATGTTGGGGTGCATCTTCCTGATACTCTCCTCCATTTACACAAGTTTCACTTAACAATTATCCCGAATGATCATTTCTATATACCTTAAACAAATGAAGATCGCAACGGTGTAATGTACATTATCCATCTTTCCCATTTCTTCCGAAACGTATCCTGTTGCAACCTAAAAGAAAAGGTAATTCTTTCAGTTCCAGGCTTTCTTTCTGCTCAAACGATTTCTACCCCCCCCCCCCCGTCAGGAGCAATTGTTTCATTTTCAGTTTTGGATATAGTCTTGTTTTATAGTCATTTATTCAACTGTAAATGTGTGGAATGAAGCACTGCAGAATAGTTGGGCAGGATACTTTTGCGAAGCAAGAGTTCACCATGGTAATACATAATATTGCCATACATAATATATACAAATTATGAAATTACCAAATGATAACAGTAACAGCCAACCACCGTGACTGTCCTGTTTGAATACTATCGAAATACCACCTAATTACCACACATAATACAATTTAAATGTCACAGATTACTACCAAAATACCATGCAATACAACCTAAATAAATAGCACACGTAATACCACCTAAATATGCTATCCCCGAGAATGCTATCCCCGTTGTGATTGATCAGTATTGATCAGTGGCTTCGTTCAGCAGTGAAGAGTTCACCTTAAAGCTGCCGGTGGCCTGGAGGATAGAGTGACACAGAGGCAGAGATAGATAGATATAGATAGAGATCTTTATTGATAATGAAACATATATACAAGTATACACTGTAAAAAAAAAAAAAAATCACGGGAAATTCACTATTATTTTACAGATTACTTTTGTTTTTCTACTTTAAGTGTAAATGCCATAAAAAATACAGTAAAATGACCTTTTATCAAAATATTAGGGGCGCTCCAGTAGCGTGCTGAGTCGCGAATCGGTCGTCCCGGGTTCGCTTCCCAGTCCCGGTGACCATTTTGCCGCATGTCTTCCCTACTTCTCCTCCCGTTCTCCCTCTCTCCCTCTATCGGTCCTGCGTGGCCAGAAAAAGCTGTAAAAATGCTAAAAGAAATCTTAAAAAAAATAATAATAATAATATTAACCATTAAATAAAGGTTGCAATCTGTAAATGTAATGTATGTACACCGCATAAACTTCAAAACACTACTCCTTACCTTCAAAGCCCTCCACAGCCTGCCCCCCCCCCTACCTGACTGATCTCCTTCTTCCTTACCGCCCCACCCGTTCCCTCCGGTCCTCCTCCACTGCCTCCCTCACTGTCCCGACATCCAAACTCAAAAACGTTGGTGATGATCGGGCTTTTTCTCGCACTGCACCCCGACTCTGGAACTCCCTCCCCCAGTCCATCAGAGACTCCCCTCCACTCTCCACCTTCAAAGCTCGCCTCAAAACCCACCTATTCTCCCTTGCCTTCAACCCCCCCACCTATAATTATTATTATTATTATTATTTGATTTTACTGTAATTTGACAGTAAGTATTTGGCAACCGTTGATGCCAGACATTTACCGTTTTCTTGCAGATTTTTTCCCTACAGTGTACATATAAGGCCCACCATTAGCAAAAGGATAAAAAAAACACAATAAAGCTTACAGCTTAGAGCCACGAGGTCGTTCTGATGTGTACTGAGTTCACACAGGGATATATATATATATATATATTTAGTACAAAGAAAAGGAGAAGGCACGTGGACACTAATGAATACGATTAGATTCGATTAGATTCAAATGTATTGTCATCAATCATACGGCACAAGTACAGTACAACGAAAAGAGGTTTGGCATCCAACCAGAGTGCAAATAGAACAGTAAACTGCAATAGTAATATACAATGTACAGGTGATAAAATTGGGTATAAAATATATAAATGAGTACTAGTGAGTAATAGTGCTAATCAGATGTATGTACAGAGGTGTGATATTAATATGTACAGTGATACAGGTATAAAGACAGTATGGTAGTACAGGTATGTACAGACAGATGTGGGTAGATATCTATATGGTAAGAATAAATATATATATATACTAGGGATGCTTGATATTGGCTTTTTCACCGATACCGATATACCGATATTGTCCAACTCTTAATTTCCGATACCGATATCAACCGATATCAACCGATACCGATATATGCAGGGTTTCCTCCCCCAAAAAACAGAATAATTTCAGGTAATTAACATTACATATCTCTTGTTGTGGAATTAACACAACATTATGCATACTTTTGACAATAAATAAAATCTGAATTTGTTCTTACTTGCTTGCCTGGGTAAATAAAGGTTCTAGAAATGTAAAAAAAAAAAAAAAAATCTTTTTTTTTGAAAACCAATACCGATATTTTCTGATATCACATTTTTATGCCGATATCGGCCGATAATATCGGTAGGCCGATAATATCGGACATCCCTAATATATACGGTATATACAGCATTATTGTTCATGCTATCATACAGAGTTATATGGGTTATTTGCAGGTGTACAAGTAGGTTATATTATAGGAGGATTATATGCAGGTATATTCAGACACATATGGATATATATCTCTATTGGATATATATCTATTGGATTCTACCCACAGATGCTGATCCCAGTGCAGAATATATAAAAAAAAAAAAAAACGACAGATGTACCTTGTTACTCTGGTTCACTGCCACACGGCAACGTTGAATCATAATGTCATCGAGGTACAATAAGAACAGAGTGGTGCTAAATGTGAACACACACAAAGGTCAGAGTGAAATGTCACACGGACACAAGTCACATACCTTACTTTACTGTATCCCCCTGTGGGACGACCACTCCGTCCTAACACACGTATCCGCTTCAAGGCCCTCGACCTGGCATACCGTGCGGCAAAGGGAACCGCTCCCGCCTACCTCTGGTCAATGGTCTCTAACTACACACCCTCAAGACCCCTACGCTCTGCATCTTCTAACTACACACCCTCAAGACCCCTACGCTCTGCATCTTCTAACTACACACCCTCAAGACCCCTACGCTCTGCATCTTCTAACTACACACCCTCAAGACCCCTACGCTCTGCATCTTCTAACTACACACCCTCAAGACCCCTACGCTCTGCATCTTCTAACTACACACCCTCAAGACCCCTACGCTCTGCATCTTCTAACTACACACCCTCAAGACCCCTACGCTCTGCATCTTCTGGCCGCCTCAGACCTACTCCTATCCGAGCTCCGGGAGGGTCATCAAGGAGAAGCCGCCTATTCTCAGTCCTTGCTCCACAATGGTGGAATGAACTACCCACCCCAGTTAGGACAGCCGAAACACGTCCAATCTTTCGCCGTCGACTAAAGACGCACTGCTTCAACCAGTATCTGAAATGATAATAATATATAATATAAAAAAAAAATAATAATCTAACCCTGACTAACCTTACTGTCATGCACTTGTCCTAATAAACTAACCTACACTGTAGCACTCAACACTTTGATGAACATTGTTACTCAGCTGATAGAGTCGTGCCCTTCCTTCCTGATGGCTTGTCGTACAGAACTTGTAAGTCGCTTTGGATAAAAGCGTTCAGCTAAATGACTAAATGTAAATGTAAAATGTAAAACACACTACTTGATAATACCACTGTGGTCGTCCCCAGACAGGAGGAGGTGAGCCAGCTTCGCATCCAGGTGGCCAAGCTGGCGGAGCAGAGAAACACGGGGGCCAAGGAGAGAGAGGAGGACCGGAGACGCAGCCAGTATAGAGCTGCGGAGCACAGAGCGCAGCTGGAGAAGCTGCAGGGGTGAGGATAGTGGGGGGGGGGGTCGTGGGGAGCTCAACGGTTGGAGCCTGTATAGCACTCACACACTTCCATGGTCTTTGGGGTTTTCCCCATTCCCACTGGAGCCACCCATACCAACACTGTACTGTGTACATTTAACGTTACTCTAAGGCAGCGGTTCCCAAACATTTTTGGCCGTGTATTATTATTATTATTAAAACGTACATTTTTTATTAAAACGTACATTTTTTATTAAAACGTACATTTTTTATTAAAACGTACATTTTTTATTAAAACGTTTCTTGAATTTCATGATTTACACAGTGAAAATCCCCATTTGAAATAATGTATATTAGTTATATTTATTAAGCACACAAAAAAATATTGTTTGGTTCCTGTTGGTTGTCAGTTAAGGCCATGAGTAGGCAGGGAATTTATTTTATTTAATTTCTTATTTTATCTCTTCCCACGGTGACTATGGATAGGGAATTTCTTTATTTAATTAAAATGTTCACGACAACATGGATGCATGTACTCTGCCAACATGTTTAATATCCATAATACTAAAGGTTTGACTAAGATTTTGATGAAATTTTATTGTAAAAAAAAAAAAAAAAATTTATCTACCACCATTAGCCTTTTCATGTCACGCACCACCTAGAGGGCGCTGGCGCACCACAAGGGGTGCGCGCACCACAGTTTGGGAACCACTGCTCTAAGGCACTTTGGGTAAAACTGTGTATGTCCACCAAATGCCACGTTATATTATATTATGTGAGGAA
The DNA here is from genome assembly GCF_963971535.1 of Notolepis coatsorum. NCBI lineage: Eukaryota > Metazoa > Chordata > Actinopteri > Aulopiformes > Paralepididae > Notolepis > Notolepis coatsorum. Next base: position 73,470 of record NW_028173304.1, on the reverse strand, counting down.
TGGATGGATGGAAGGATGTATGGCAGAGGGCACATCCACGAGCGCTCTCTGTAATACAGTTATAGCGTTGAACTTGGGTCTCCAAAGGTAAAAATTACCACGTCATCATCAACCAGGTATATGAAGTGTTTGACGTACTGTATGCCGTTTTTACACGATTTCACCGTTTTAGCATCGGTGGGTCCGTTATGCTCAGTTAGCGAAGCCAGATGGGGTTCAACTTCAGAGTGTCTGTTTTAATTAATCAACAACATCAACATGGTGCTAATGAACAAGAATGGACTCCCAAGGTCCAGGCACGCGCGCATGCCTCCTTCCACTGACTCAAAGACCGAGTGCGTGACAACAACAACAATGTGATGAGTCTTAAGTTTGTGCATTTGGAGGGCGGCTGGGTGGGCGTAGCGGAGATTGCGCTCGTCACCAATGCAAGAGACTCCGGTCTCGACTCCCCGAGTCAGCGTTGCCTGCGGCTTGGGCCAGTCGTCATACTATCTCAATTGGCAGAGGTATAGCGGGTGGAAAGTCGATGGGTGGGGATTGGACGTTGTGGACAGCGACTCCTACAGGTCGGTTGGGTGACGCCTGCACAGCAGAGACAGGAAGTATCGGGGGCAGCGTGAGTCCGCGCTGTCTGGTGAAAAGATGCGACAGGCTGCCTCCTCGTGTACCGGAGGGGGACACGTGATGCAAGGCTTCTATCCTCACTACAGCCGACCAGTGGGGGAGGCATAGTCTAGCAACGTTCGAGACAGGGGAGGGGAGAATTGAAGGGGAGAATTGGCGACGTGAAATTGGGATGGGAGAAAAATAGAAAAAATAAGGAGGAAAAGTGGACCAAAAAAAAAAGTTTGTGCATTTGGTAAATGGTGCATTTTTTTTTACATTTGTGTTTGTGTGCGTTAGCTCTATGGCCGGGGACATTCAGAAGCAAAGGCAGGAGTACGAGAAGATGAAACGGGATCTACAGCGTCGGGTGCTGGAGGTGGAGGGAGAGTTGGCGCTGCAGAGACAGGTAGAACACACACACACACACACACACACACACACACACACACACACACACACACACACACACACACACACACACACACCATACCTGGGGCAAATATTATTAGCAAATAATGAGGTTGTTTTAACCTGCCATAGTGCCAGAAGCACTATGGACAGGGCCGGATTAACGACCGGGCCGTTAGGGCCGCGGCCCGTGGGCCTCTAGTGACGAGGGGCCTCCAAATTTTTCTTTTTTTGGAGATCGATGTCATACTGTGACACTGAAATGAAAAAATATTTCATCAACTAAAATATTTAGTCAACAAAAATATTTCATCAAATATAAAATATACAGTACGTCACACCCCGCGCCTCTCCCTGCCGTCTGCAAGTGGCTAATATTGAGTTTCCGACCCCCCAGTAAGCTAACCATGGATAAATCCAAAAAAAAGGAAAGTCTGAGGAAAATAGAGGGTTTAATTCAGCGTGGACACAGATTAATTTGCTTTCACGACTAACAATGCAGGCTTACCTGTAGCCTATGCCTGATATGTGGTGCGAAATTTGCCAACAACGATTACTGTAATTTTGATTACTGTAGTTTGCCTGGTATGTAGCCTTGGTTGGTGGCTGCCCCACCAATGTTTTACATATAAAAACGCCACTGTGCGTGCGTGCACGTGTGTGTGTGTGTGTGGGGGCCTCCACAAGAGTCTGGCCCAGAGGCCTCTGAATTCTTAATCTGGCCTTGACTATGGAAGATTGGATGCCCTGTAGCCTTGAGCGGTAACTGCACCGTGTTTGAATATGGCGGATAAGAGAAAACGGTGACAAAGAAAGGCATTTGTTTAAGCAAGATAACTTTGGACACCGCTTTACATTTGTGTCGTTGACATCTAGAAATTAAACCATAGTCTTTTTTTACGGACTCTGTGGCGCTGGTGGTACCCGAATAGATCAGCGTATATATGGACAATAGCCAACAGCTAACAAAACACACATACTACTGTATATGGACAGGTTTAATTACAGCCTTTCACATCATGTGTGAAATCATCATCATCACATCACATCATCACATGTGGGCCTGTTTCCACCTGGCAGCAAGATCCCATCTGGGTGATCCGATCACAAGTGAATCGCTCTAAAATTACATCCAAGACACATTGAGGACACACTGAGAGAGACGATCATCAAATTCTGCTTGCAGTGTGTACGCAAAATAAAATGTGCCGCCTACTACTCATCAACCGTGCACCACCTCCTCTGGGCCCTTGTGAACCTTATCAAAGTTAGCGGGTGGGAAGTCGATGGGTGGTAATCTGGACGTTGTGGACAGCGACTCCTACAGGTCGGTTGGGGGGGACGCCTGCACAGCAGAGACAGGATGTAGCGGGGGTAGTAGTGTGAGCCTCCCACACGTTACTCCTCGCCAATGAGAGTCCGCGCTGGCAGGTGAAAAGATGTGACAGGCTGCCTCCTCGTGTACTGGAGGGGACACGTGATGCAAGGCTTCTATCCTCACTACAAACCGGCCAGTGGGGGGGGCATATGTGAGCAACGTTCAAGACAGGGGAGGGGAGAATTGGCACAGCGGGTAATTGGGTTGGGAGAAAAATAGAAAAAGAGGAGAAAAAGTGGATAAAAAAAATATATTGTGCATGCTGGCTTCATCCACAATGTCAGCATGTCTCTAAACGCCCATATAGGCTATATTAGGGCTGCCGATTTAATTATTTAAAAAAACATTTAAATCTTTATGTTATCAAAATCCTTGCCATGCTTCTTCAGCGGCCCCATGCCTGAGAGAGAGAGAGAGAGAGAGAGAGAGAGAGAGAGAGAGAGAGAGAGAGAGAGAGAGAGAGAGAGAGAGAGAGAGAGAGAGAGAGAGAGAGAGAGAGAGAGAGAGAGAGAGAGAGAGAGAGAGAGAGAGAGAGAGAGAGAGAGAGAGAGAGAGAGAGAGAGAGAGAGAGAGAGAGAGAGAGAGAGAGAGAGAGAGAGAGAGAGAGAGAGAGAGAGAGAGAGAGAGAGAGAGAGAGAGAGAGAGAGAGAGAGAGAGAGAGAGAGAGAGAGAGAGAGAGAGAAAAAGGTGCGCAATGTTGATCAGCACTGAGAATCATAACTGGGCCACTGCGTGCACTCTTATGACATCATCTAAGTGTTTATGTGCCCATAGAGCGCGGGGGAAGCGAGACAAGTGGTCACAAGTGGTCACCGGAGACGCATGGAGACGCATTCTAATGTCAGGTGTGGTCTGACTGTCATACTGTACTGAGAGCTGCATACTTGTGTGATCAGACCATGCAGATCGGTGCTTAATGCCAGGTGGAAACCGGGCCTGCTGGGATATTATCCATCGTCGGCCGGGTGGCACCTACTCAGCGTGGGCCGTCCGCCTGCGAATAACTGGAAGGCCAGCCAGACATTTTTAGGGATCAGCCTTTAGACCTTTAGAATGAACCCAAGACAAAAGACCACCAAATATGACCCGCTTGAATGACAACAAGGTCACTGTGTGTGTGTGTGTGTGTGTGTGTGTGTGTGTGTGTGTGTGTGTGTGTGTGTGTGTGTGTGTGTGTGTGTGTGTGTGTGTGTGTGTGTGTGTGTGTGTGTGTGTGTGTGTGTGTGTGTGTGTGTGTGTGTGTGTGTGTGTGTGTGTGTGTGTGTGTGTGTGTGTGTGTGTGTGTGTGTGTGTGTGTGTGTGTGTGAGACCCTGCGCTGGTGATCACACACACACACACACACACACACACACACACACACACGCACACACATACACACACACACACACACAGATCACATGAAAAAAGATCAAATGAAATTAAAGATCAAACATATTAATGTAGCAAATCATACACATGCCAGAAAATGCATTCATTCATTAAAGATGCTGTAAGTGGTATTTTATTAACTGTTAACATCTTGACTGATATAGAGTGTCTGGTCAGTATCGTGGGTCTTCCAGTCCCTCCTGCTCTGCAGTAAAGACAAAAATACATTTCCTGGTATCCCTTCTCACTTTATCCAAGAAAGAAATCTTACCAAGCCAAATTAGCTTACTGCACTGGCAGATTATTTTACTAGATTCAAGCACATCTTTTATTTCTTATTTTGGTCAGACAATCTTTGCAAGTTTGGAGTTCTCTCTCCTGATAAAGTGGGAACGGGATACCAGAATAATCTTTTTCTGTTTACTGCAGAGCGGAGGGACTGGGAGACCCGTGTTACTGACCAGACACACTTGAAATGTGTTATTTTAACATGTAGATCACTTATTTTAAGTACAAATAAATAATACCACTTACAGCTCCTTTAATATGTTTACCTACCTATTCTAATGTTTACACTTGTTGTTTTGGGTAAGAAATAACTGTTAACAAGAATAGGGTACAGAAGAGAGGGACACTGCACATTCACACTACAGCAGATTGAAGTATGGATCTAAGTATGGAAGTTAATAGATTTGAAAGTGTTTTCCTTTTTTTGTGATCACATCTTCTATTTATTAAGGATAAACATACGAAAACAAGTAGCATTCACTTTTCTCGAAAATTAAAAACGAAGAACAAATAACAATTTAAAATATAAATAAAGACTACATAAGTAGAAAGAAAGGGGAACAACACACTGAGAACCACCACCCCCCCCCCTCAACTGCACTGCCAGTGCATTGCTATCAGCTTAGCTGCTGTCAGCCCAGCAAGAAGAGTTCATGTTTCCATAAGTGACAACACCACATTAGAAAGAAGGTCATTCAGAATTAATTAACACATTGGGCAAAGGATGGATATTAATCTCAAACAATCCGGAAAGTTTTGCTGCAACCGACACCCAGAAACCAGCGCTCAGTCTGTTCTCTCTCTCTCGTCACCAGGAGATGACAAATCTGTTCTCCTCTCTCTCTCTCGTCACCAGGAGATGACAGCGGACTTTGACAATGAGCTCCGGCTGCGGGAACACGAGTTCAACCTGAGGCTGGATGAGATGAGAGCTGTCGTGCTGTCTCATGAGCTCAGAGTGAGTATGTGTGTGTGTTTATGTGAGCCCTCGTGCTGTCTCATGAGCTCAGAGTGAGTATGTGTGTGTGTGTTTATGTGAGCCCTCGTGCTGTCTCATGAGCTCAGAGTGAGTATGTGTGTGTGTTTATGTGAGCCCTCGTGCTGTCCCATGAGCTCAGAGTGAGTATGTGTGTGTGTTTATGTGAGCCCTCGTGCTGTCTCATGAGCTCAGAGTGAGTATGTGTGTGTGTTTATGTGAGCCCTCGTGCTGTCTCATGAGCTCAGAGTGAGTATGTGTGTGTGTTTATGTGAGCCCTCGTGCTGTCTCATGAGCTCAGAGTGAGTATGTGTGTGTGTTTATGTGAGCCCTTGTGCTGTCTCATGAGCTCAGAGTGAGTATGTGTGTGTGTTTATGTGAGCCATCATGCTGTCTCATGAGCTCAGAGTGAGTATGTGTGTGTGTTTATGTGAGCCCTCGTGCTGTCTCATGAGCTCAGAGTGAGTATGTGTGTGTGTTTATGTGAGCCGTCGTGCTGTCTCATGAGCTCAGAGTGAGTAGTATGTTTTTGTGAGCCTTCTCGGCCACTGATTGTGTGTGTGTGTGATCTTTGGGGGTGATAATAATAAACTTTATTTGTATAGCACCTTTCATATAAGAATTGTAGCTCAAAATGCTTCACATCAGTAAAAAAGACAAAATTGGCAGATCAATGCATAAAGTGCATATAAAATAAGTATAAAACAAGCACAAAATAGATAGCAGCCAAATAGACAAGGTCAAGGTAAGGCATAGAGTATTAAATCACATAGCTCGACTAAATTGGGATGGGAGAAAAACACAGAAAAACAGGAGGAGAAAAAAAGTGGATAAAAAAAGAATAGACAGTAGACAGAGTCTACAATAGTGCAGTGCAATAAAATAGTTAGTAAATAATGTCACCCTAAGAATAGAACATTTATTCAAAAGTGATCACTTTCGAGGAGCATTTCCCGGACCTCATTAGGAAAAGGGAAGTAATATAAGTCAATGCAATGCAATGCAAATAAAATAGCTTGTTTATGATGAATTGAAAATGGGGGACCCTGATGTAAACAAGACGAAAGTCTTTCTCTGGTCTGCATCCCCTTAACAATTGTGTGTATTGAGCTGTACTGTATTGTACCCATTCTGCAATCTGGTAATAAAGTTTTCAATCAATCAATCAATCAATCAATCAATCAATCAATCAAAACCGGCTACCGCCACCAAGCTACATCAACTCACACAGAACGCAGCAGCCCGTCTGATCTGTCAATCTACCAAAGTCAGCCCACGTCACCCCACTTCTCAGAGAGCTACCTTTTTACCTTCGTACTTTGACTATTATGCACTTTGCTACTAAGGAATCTACCTATCTGCCTATATTACTACCTACTATGCTAATATGTCTTTACTATTATGCACTCAAGACTGTAGCGCTCACGGGCGTCCGGGTAGCGCAGCGGACTAAGCGTCTGTCTACCACCGCAGAGACAGTGGGATCGAATCCGGCTGTCAGCGGTGCCTCCGGCTTGGTCGGCGGTCCATACTAACACAATTGGCAGTGTTAGCGGGTGGGAAACCCGGCGAGGGTGGGTCCTGGTCGTTGTAAAAACAGCGACTCCTACAGTTCGGTCGGGGCGCCTGCACAGCAAGGGAAGGATCTGGGAGAGGTAGTGTGAACCTTCCACACGTTACACTCCCCCAGTGAGAGTCCGCGCTGCCAGGTTAAAAGAAGCGGTGGGCTGGGTACACATGTGTCGGAGGAAGCATGTGATTATAGTCTCCGCCCTCCCAGACCGACGGTAGGGGGTAGAGTGCGCAACGACCAGGAAGGGGAGTGGGAATTGGCATAACGACTAACATTGGGAGGGGAGAAAAACGGAAAAAGGAGGGGGAAAAAGATCATAAAAAAATTTTAATTAAAAAAAGACTGTAGCACTGGGGCGGCTACGTGGCGTAGTGGGCAAGGCGCTCGCCATGAATGTGGAGACGCTGGGCTCGCCTGTTCGAGCCCAGCGCTCCACATTGCTTTCAGTTTAGCTGGTCGTTCATACTAATACACATTGGGCGTATTAGGGGGTGGGAAACTGATGGGTGGCGATCGGGCGTTGTGGACAGCGACTCCTACAGGTCGGTTGGTGCGCCTGCGCAGTAGAATCAGGAAGTGTCAGGGGCAGCGTGAGCCTCCCACGCGTTACTCCTCACCACTGAGAGATCGAGCTGCGCAGGTGAAAAGATGCGACGGCTGTTACCTCGAGTACCGGAGGGGACTTGTGCTATGTATGACTTAGTCCACATTGCAGCCGGCTTGTGGGAGGCAAGAAACAGCGTTCGTGACAGGGGAGGGTTGAATTGGATGATACGAAATTGGGATGGGAGAAAATATATAGAAAATGGGAGAAAAAGTGGATAAAAAAAAAAAGACTGTAGCACTCAAGTTGGTGTGCGGGCGCCCCTCCTCCAGGTGAAGCTGCTCTCCAAGGAGACGGAGGTCCACTCCCAGGCTCAGCTCCAGGCGGTGGAGGCTCTGAGGGCCTCGGAGGAGCTGGGTCAGCAGGCCCAGGCCCGGCTGCAGCGCAGAGACTGGGAGATCAAGGACGTCACCGCCGTCAAGGACAGCAGGTTAGGTGATTCATGTGTGGAGTATAGTAGCCTGCCACGCCAGACCCATGGAGCGATACGCATGCATAAAACTTGAGAGACTTAAATAAATCAAATCAAATCAAATGTATTTGTAAGGCCCGACAACACACGTTAATGTCCCCGTGGGCCGGAACACGTCTTCTTTAAACAAGTCAAGAAGAAACATCACAATAAGTCAAGAACAGAACAAGAACACCATAAGGTCCAAACATTTTTAAATAAATGCTAAATAAATCAATGCAACACTCCCAGACATACCCCACGCGAAGGTAAGGAACAACTCACTAAAACCTAGCAATAGGAAAAAATGCTCCACAGGCAGTGTGGAGGAGAGAAACCTTAGAAGGGCCGTTCAAGGGGGGATCTCCCTTCTTAGATGTCGGTGATAGTAGTTGTAACTGAGGGGTACAATTCCCTGACTGTATTAATCAAGTATTGATATCATTAAATCACTACCGTCTTGTACATTACTGGCCAATACCGTACAAAGGTATATTAGATGACAACACTTCCACAATAACAGGTTTCCACTCAAATACTCATTTAGAATATTTATTACATCAAAATAGTATTACATTATATACTTTGTTCACTTTAGATGCGCTTATAAGGCAAAGAATGTGCAGGCAAATCAATAATGAATATTAAGTAATTAGATCTAGGGATATTCTGGGAAGGGGGGGTGTACTACCGGTTGTAAGCCAGCAGGGGGGGGCAATGCTCTATGAAAGTCAATGGTCCACGGAGGCGATATCACCCTTGTGTCAGCGGGGAATGCAGCCTGGTCCCAGGGTGCGTGCCGCGTAGGTGAAAGCCGTGGAGTCTCTGGTACGACAGAGACGGGCTTGAGTGATGGTCTCACGGGCAGGTGTAGATCCCACAGTAGCGGGGTAGACGGTTCTCTGTTCCAGCAGCTTGGTCAAAGCAATGAAGAATAATAATCCTTGCCGGAAAGTGGCACTGCTGGCGGGGTGTAAATCCTCCGTGGTGCGCGGTAGTAGGTATCCTCCGGTGCGTGGTAGTGCACGGTTGAACTTGACGTTACTATCCTTATTAGCACGCGGCAATAAATGCTCTATGTAGACGCACAATTACTCACTTCACGTGGTCTTTGACTCGTAATGAAGGCTTTACTAATAAATAGAGAACGATACGTTAAACCAACGTACTAGGATAACACGAGGCTCTATCTTGGGGCAATGCGAGCCCTACTCTGCACCACACGTTGCGTAGTGGGTGAGGCTTTACTCGGTAACTGAACCAGACTGAACTGAAGGCGAACTGAAAAGGAAGTTCTGTATTTGCTGGTCATATTTATACGTACGGTGGACAAATAGTGCCATTCGTATTTTGGTAGCCGTATTCATGGGCAGAAGCTGGGCATGTACAGACATATCTCGTCGGTACCTTTGAAGTCAGCTCTAGGGGGTAAGGCAGTGGCGCCAGGGGATCGCTTCCAATAGGAGAACGAATATTATGGTCTGTCCTGTAGACTAAAGGGATATTCCGTATATATGTACAAAGAATATACAAGGGATATCAAACGATATACAAATATTATACATGGGATCTCAGGCAATAAATATATATATTCGGTTTAATCTGACCCTTTGTAACAGCCGCCCCCTAATTAGTCCCACCTAATTAGCTAAGCAGAGACAGATTAACCGCACTGTCCACTACTCAATGTCTGTGAGGGGTCGGGCAGTTCACAAAGTCAGGGGTCATGGTCGTCATTAGGCGAGTCGGGGAGCCTTGGCGACTCTATCAGCCTCGCCACGGGTCGGTTGTAGATCCGCCCTTGGCCGAGCACTTCTGCCACTCTGACCTTTCCGTCGGCACCAGTGGTCACTTTGCTTACGCGGCCGGCCGGCCACGCAGCTCGGGGTGGTGACTGGTCTATGGTCATGACGACTGGACGGGATGAAGGGGGGCTTAGGAGGAAGCGGGCCTGAGACTGCTTTGATCTGTGCTTGGCTGTGCTTTCTCCTCCTCCGTCTGTTTCTCTTGTTCGCTCTGTACCCCGTGTGAGGAGGGGCCGGTCCCGGCCGCCCCGTCAAGGAGTCGCTTGGGGTGCTGGGTTCGAGGTCAGCTACGTCTGGAGCGCAGCTGAGGGGGGTGGAGTTCCGAACTCCCTCTGGTACCCACGGTTCTCTCACGGGCCTCTCGCTTAATGTCAATAGCCTCTGCTGTACGGGGGAGAGGCCGGTGTCTTCTTCTGTCGCTCTGGAGTGGAGGCAGCTAATGGCTGCTGTTCGGTTGAGAGATTTAGCGAGGGGGCCTTGTAGTGTCCACCCTAGGCGGGTCTCGACTGCTGCAGGACAGCCTCGGGTTCCGGTATGGACCCGGTCTATCGGGACGATGAGGTCTGCATGGTCGGAGCCTATCAGCAGGGTCGGGGTGGCGCCGTCTATGAGCGGGATAGGTAGTTGACGCAGGTGCACGTATTTATCCATCAGCTGTGGGATGGGGTAGGTGTACTGTGATAGTACTATTTCTTGGCTGGTGAAAGCATTTGTAATCCTATACCGTCGCTCTGGCTGCCCGCTTGCTGCGATAGTGAAGGAGACATTCTCGCCCTTTATCGTCTTTAAATCTCTTCTTATTGTCCGAATCGTCATTTGGTTCTCGCTCCCCCGCAGTCCCAGCTGGGCCGCAGCGGACGCGAGCAGAAGGGTCTTCTCTGACCCGTCATCAAGGACGGCGTAAGTGTCCATGACTTTGTCCTCGTGGCTCAGGAGCACCCTGACCACTTTGAGGAGCACACGGGGGGTCCCGCTATGCTGGGGGTCTATGTGGAGCACTCCTGTCTCGGGTGGTGACGTAGACTCTATATGGTGCGAGTCGCACCTTGACTCCCAGTGTCTGCCGTAGCAGTTGGGACACCAGGGAGCGGTCTGGTGGAACTTTGGTTCTGGTGCCACCGCCTCGGCATGGTACATCACCGCGACGGGCCCACTCGGTTGTCCTGGCTGACGCTTGTTGATGTCATGCAGGACCTCCAGGTGGGTGCCACCGCACCTGCTGCACTTCTTTTTCAAGCGGCACTCAGCTGCTAGGTGGCTGCGCGCGCAGCGGAAGCAGCGGCGGTGGTCCTTGACCCACTGGCTCACATCATCCGTGGTCAGCTTCTTGAAATCTTCGCACTGATAGAGCCGATGTTCTCCCTCACAGTACTGGCACTCAATCTTCCACTGGTCCTCTTTCGTCGAGGGGGTGTTGTGGTTCTGGTGCTGCGGTACTGATTCGGCTTGGTGCATAACAGTCACCGATCTTCTTCCATCATTTATTCTCCTGGGTCCCTCTCTGGAGCTTGGCGTGCTCCGCCCGAACGTATCCAGTCGTAAGCTGCTGACTTCTCTCGCCAGGAAGTCGGCTAGATCAAGGAGGGATGGTTCGGGGCCGTTGGGATCCCGGTAGTCTCTCTGCCGCCTAAAACGCTCTTGTCTTGCGGGTGGCAGCTTCTCCAAAATCCTCTCGACGTTAGAGTTGGCGTATAGCTAACCATAAGACAAACGGTGAAGCACAACTACACAAAAATCCAAAACAAAATCAAAGACGACCTTGATAGATGGGCAAAACTTAAGAACACAGTACAAGCACGGATATCAATAGTTAAGATGGATGTACTACCTAAAATCAACTTCTTCTGTTCAATGCTACCGTTACCCCCTCCAGAGGGTTACTGGAAAAGATTACACTCCTCCACATACAAATTTATTTGGAATAACAAACCACCACGTATAAAAAGATCCACCGCACAGAGAAATAAAGCAGATGGTGGCATGGCATTTCCAGATTTTTTCCTATATTTTAAGGCGTACTCATTAAGTCCATTGACAACATGGTTTGACTCCCAAGCATTAGCATCTTGGAGGAAAATAGAAGAAAACATAGTAGCCCCACATAGACTGAAGGACATAGCACACACTAAACTACCAATCAAGCACTGTGAACGAAAATTTGGCCCCATAATTACTCATGCGATCCGGATATGGCGTGAATCACAAAAAAAAAATCCTAACCCACAAGAATGGCACAACCATACTCCCTTATTCAATAACAATGCTCTCTTAATTGGAAAACGACCTATAAGATTCCCTATATGGGAAAAGCAAGGCATACACTCATTAGGGGATATTTTTAACAAACAGGGTTTTTGTAGTGATAAAGAAATACGCAAAAAATTTAATCTCACCAAGTCCACATGGCTTTTTCACAAACAGTTAGAGCTATGTTTGAAGTCTCACGGTGTTCCATTAGACAGACCAATTGAACACCACAGATACCACAAATTCTTCTACTCAAGAGAGACATCGAGAGGTTTTGTTTCAGAATTTTATCATCAATTACTAACGTCCTCGTATGAAACCCTCCAACTTGACTCTGTCTGGAGGAGGGATATACCAGACCTGGAAAATGACTTTGATTGGCAAGGAGCCTGGGCAAATGTCCGACTTACATCAAGGAACCCGGATCATCAACAAATCAATCTTAACTATATTCACAGGACATACTTGACTCCTATAAGACTGTGCCGAATGGGGCTCAAACAAGATTCCAAATGCACCCAATGTACAAATGGGGACGAAGGGACATTTATGCACATGTATTGGGACTGCTCACCAGTTAAGGCATTCTGGAAAGATGTGACCCAACAAATATCAAAACTCGTATCTTGGAATATACCTGTACACCCCTCGGTATTGCTGTTGAATGATGTTTTTGAGTTTGCAGTGAATCCACAGCTAAAGAGATTGGTTTTATCGGGTATCACAGTAGCCAAAAAGCTGATCGCATCACGCTGGTTTCAACCGGAAAAAATGTGCCGTAAAGTTTGGTTTCTTACATATCTCGATGTAATTTACCATGAAATATCTACAGCAAGAATTCTGGGTCTCAATGAATCCAAAATGTCAATGTGGTTAGAAGTGGTGGAGAGAATAAAAGCTAGCTTATAATGGTAGTGTCTGGTTAGGTGCGAGGGATAGTGGAGGTACTTCTCAAGGTGGGGTCCGGGAGGGGGGGTTTCGAGCTGAGCATATGTATGTAGGGTTTTTTTTAGATAACAGGTATTATGGGTATATCTTATATAAAACAACTAACCAAAATGTGATCTCATTGGATGTGCCCTGACAATTAATGCTTGTATATCTTATCGTGTGTTGTCATGTTTGTTTATATGTTTGTTTTAAAAAAGAATAAAAAAATAAAATACAAAAAAAAAAGAGTTGGCGTATAGCTCATGCATGCCCTTTTCCCGTTGCGCTCCCAGCATCCCTACCAGGGACTGCACTTTGATTGACAGGTCGTCTAATGAGCGATTGTCTGTTGCTGGGGGTAGGCGATCAATATGCCTTATCTCTTGGATTACGTAATCCCATATACGTCCATATCTCTGGTCCAGCGCTGCAAGGGCCGCTGTGTATGGGGTCGTAGAGGTAGCATAGGCTAGCGCTATATTGTGCGCCCGGGGCACTTTCAGGTGCTGCAGTAATATTGCATACTTGTGGCGTTCATCAGCGACATCCACCATCATTGTCTCTAAGCACATCCGGAGCTCCGTATACTGTGCTCGATTCTCATGGGTGAAGTCTGGAATCGTCGGTGTGCCAATGTATGATGTCATGGATGACTGGCACATCGGTGAGCGTTGGGGGAGAGGCCTCCTAGGCGAGTCTCCTCCTGCGTGTCGTCTTGGGCTGGTACTCGGTGGGTACCGAAGGTCGGGTGCCCAGGTGCTGTTCCTCGGGGCTGACGGTGCGTCAAACTCACCCGTGAGTTGAGTCGGGGGTTTGTAGCGCAGGGCCTCGGGGCTGACTTCTGGGCTGTACTGGACCTCCTGGTCCTGAGTACGTTGCTGCTGGTCGGGGCTGTACTGGGCCTCCTGGGCCAGAGCACGTTGCTGCTGGTCGGCTTGACACTCCTCCTCCTCCTCCTCCTCCTCTCCCTCTGCTAGGACCTGGAGTCTTCTGTTCAGTCTCTCTGCGTGGTCCGGTTCTTCCCGGTTGCTGGGTCTCGTATGGACCGGCCGGGGAGGGGGTTCGGAGACGTGGACAGGATCCTCCTGTAGGCGGGGTCCCGGGTCGCTTCGTCGGGTAGGGGAATGTGTCCTAGACCCATGTCTTGACGATCTCTGGGAGCTCCGTGCGGAGTGAGGGGGTGTCGCCATGGCAACCAGTTTGTCCATCAGCTCCGCCTGCAGCCGGTCGCGCTCTGCCTCGCGCCGGGCATGGGCTGCGTCGCGCGCTGCTTCGCGCTGGGCATTGGCGATGTCGCGCTGCGCATTGGCGCTGGCCTGGGCAGCGTCGCGCTGTGCGTTGGCGACGTCGCGCTGGGCATTGGCGCTGGCATGGGCGGCGTGGAGCTGTGCATTTGCGACGTCGGCGCGGCTTCTCTCGATGTTCTCTTCTGTCTGGAGGCGTCTGGTCTCCAGTCTTATTCGGTCGTCTTCGCTCCTTTGTTGCGCCTGGAAGCGCTCTCGCTCACCTGCGAAATGTTCGCGCTCGCACGTCTGTTGCGCTTGAAGTCGATCGCGTTCGGTGGAGGCTGCCAGGGTGACGATGAGTGCTTGCGCCAGCATCTTGTCCGCCTCGCTGGGGGAAGACGCCGTTCGGGGCGATCGGCTCCCGGCAGTACTTGTTGGAGATCCGTTCTCCTGTTGCGTACCGAGGAGATCCGTCTCCTGGGTGCGCGTCTCTTTAGGGTTGTCTTCCTCCCGGAGCTGATCGGGGACTATTTCTTCGGTATTGTCTGGGGGTAAAGTCGTGTCAGTTCCCTCCTGGTCCCCACCGTGAGCTTGGTCAGTTACATTAGAACCCACTAGGGCATCTGTGGTCGGGGTAGCCTGGTTGTTAGGGTCGGACATAATTTTACTTTCTACTTTTTCCGCGTTTAACTTCCCTTTAAAGCTAGGTATTGGACTGACAGAGTATGCCTCTAGATAGGGAGGTGGCTGCCGTCTGCGCTGCGGGCGATCTAGCTTAGGAGAACCGTTTGTGGAGTGTTCGTCATCGGCCATGTCAATATTAATATTATATTAATATTACGCTAATTATTCTCCGGCTCGAAGGACCAATTGTAACTGAGGGGTACAATTCCCTGACTGTATTAATCAAGTATTGATATCATTAAATCACTACCGTCTTGTACATTACTGGCCAATACAGTACAAAGGTATATTAGATGACAACACTTCCACAATAACAGGTTTCCACTCAAATACTCATTTAGAATATTTATTACATCAAAATAGTATTACATTATATACTTTGTTCACTTTAGATGCGCTTATAAGGCAAAGAATGTGCAGGCAAATCAATAATGAATATTAAGTAATTAGATCTAGGGATATTCTGGGAAGGGGGGGTGTACTACCGGTTGTAAGCCAGCAGGGGGGGGCAATGCTCTATGAAAGTCAATGGCCCACGGAGGCGATATCACCCTTGTGTCAGCGGGGAATG
>NW_028173304.1:50851-53351 GCF_963971535.1 Notolepis coatsorum | reverse complement strand
TTTTTTTTTTTTTTTTACTGCTGCCCCCTGTGCCTATGCAAATGCCCCGCGTGCCTATGCAGGCACGCATGCCTAGGGTTGCCTACCCCTGGTCTAGTGTGTGTGCGTGTGTGTGTGCGTGTTAGGGCTGAGCCCGAACGTTCGAACTTTCATTCGTTACGTTGGCATTAGAATTCTAAATCAACATTTGAATTTAAATTTTTAATAAATTTATTTTATTTTTTATATCTTTTTCTATTAATTCTGTTTAAACCAATGGGGTTTTTCTTCACAGTTGCAGATACAGATTAAGCTACACTAATATTATAGTATTAAAAGAAACGGATGCGTTATATTCATTAAAGAACGTTGATTTAATTGATTTAGTTGGGCTGGGGCCTCTCCCTGGGCTGGGTCTGGGGCTGGAAAGTTGATTTAATAAAAAAAAATACCCATTTAATCAGATAATCACTTTATTCAAATTGAGGATTTAGTTTGAGGGGAAAAAAACTATAATAAAAAAGAATATTTATATATATATTTTTTAAATTTTTCGAACGTCCGTTCGAAAAACCCTGACGAAGTTCGAATCCCAAAGGCTTCGGGGACAGCCTTAGTGTGTGTGTGTGTGTGTGTGTGTGTGTGTGTGTGTGTGTGTGTGTGTGTGTGTGTGTGTGTGCGTGTGTGTGTGTGATGCCAGCTATAGATTGCGTGTGTAAGCAGTTGGGAGCAGTGATTACATAACCACCCAACCCCCCCCACCCAACCTCCTCCAATGTACAGTTTCTACGTCAAATGTATATACTCCCCTTTCACAAACAGTACTGTATTTGCAAATCTGGTATGTCATAAATGTAAGATGTAGCAGTACTGACTATCTGTATGTCATATATGTCCTGATGAATTGAAAATGGGGAGCCCTGGTGGAAACAAGACGAAAGTCTTTCTCTGGTCTGCATCCCCTTAACAATTGTGTGTATTGAGCCGTACTGTATTGTACCCATTCTGCAATCTGTTAATAAAGTTTTCAATCAATCAATCAACCATGGGAATTGAGAACCTGTGTATGTTAGCATGTCTCGTCTGTCTGTCTGTCTGTTCTGTCTGTCTGTCTGTCGTCTGTCTGTCTGTCTGTCTGTCTGTTCTGTCTGTCGTCTGTCTGTCTGTCTGTCTGTCTGTCTGTCTGTCTGTCTGTCTGTCTGTCTGTCTGTCTGTCTGTCTGTCTGTCTGTCTGTCTGTCTTCTGTCTGTCTGTCTGTCTGTCGTCTGTCTGTCTGTCTGTCTGTCTGTCTGTCTGTCTGTCTGTCTGTCTGTCTGTCTGTCTGTCTGTCTGTCTGTCTGTCTGTCTGTCTGTCTGTCTGTCTGTCCGTCCGTCCGTCCGTCCGTCCGTCCGTCGTCCGTCGTCCGTCCGTCCTCGTCGTCCGTCCGTCCGTCCGCCGTCCGTCCGTCCGTCCGTCCGTCCGTCCGTCCGTCCGTCCGTCCGCCGGCCGTCCGTCCGTCGTCCGTCCGTCCGTCCGTCGTCCGCCGTCCGTCCGTCCGTCCGTCCGTCCGTCCGTCCGTCCGTCGGCCGTCCGTCCGTCCGTCCGTCCGTCCGTCCGTCCGTCCGTCCGTCCGTCCGTCCGTCCGTCCGTCCGTCCGTCGTCCGTCCGTCCGTCCGTCCGTCCGTCCGTCCGTCCGTCCGTCCGTCCGTCCGTCCGTCCGTCCCGTCCGTCCGTCGTCCGTCCGTCCGTCCGTCCTCGTCCGTCCGTCCGTCCGTCCGTCCGTCCGTCCGTCCGTCCGTCCGTCCGTCCGTCCGTCCGTCCTTCCGTCCCGTCCGTCCGTCCGTCCGTCCGTCCGTCCTGTCCGTCCGTCCGTCCGCCTCCGTCCGTCCGTCCGTCCGTCCGTCCGTCCGTCCGTCCGTCCGTCCGTCCGTCCGTCCGTCCGTCCGTCCGTCCGTCCGTCCGTCCGTCCCCCCGTCCGTCCGTCCGTCCGTCCGTCCGTCCGTCCGTCCGTCCGTCCGTCCGTCCGTCCGTCCGTCCGTCCGTCCGTCCGTCCGTCCGTCCGTCCGTCCGTCCGTCCGTCCGTCCCGCCGTCCGTCCGCCGTCCGTCCGTCCGTCCGTCCGTCCGTCGTCCGTCCGTCCGTCCGTCCGTCCATCTGTCTGTCTGGTGCATGGCTTACGTAATCGTCTGTGCGCGGTTGGTTTTGAATCTCTCTGAAGGCTCCTCTCAGAGGTCGAGACGACCCGCGGCGCCTGGGACAAGTACATCAATCAGGTTTCCACGGCGACGTCGTCAAGGACACAGAGCTGCTGACCCTGCAGGAGAGAGAGGCCAGACTCAGGACCGAACTGGAGAGGAGCCGGGGGAGACGGAGAGGTGAGGGGGGAGACGGAGAGGTGAGGGGGGAGACGGAGAGGTGAGGGGGGAGACGGAGAGGTGAGGGGGGAGACGGAGAGGTGAGGGGGGAGACGGAGAGGTGAGGGGGGAGACGGAGAGGTGAGGGGGAGACGGAGAGGTGAGGGGGGAGACGGAGAGGTGAGGGG
>NW_028173304.1:28006-50651 GCF_963971535.1 Notolepis coatsorum | reverse complement strand
TAGCCTATATGGGCGTTTAGAGACATTCTGACATTGTGGATAAAGCCAGCATGCACAATATTTTTTTTTTATCCACTTTTTCTCCTCTTTTTCTATTTTTCTCCCAACCCAATTCCGCTGTGCTAATTCTCCCCTCCCCTGTCTTGAACGTTGCTCACATATGCCCCCCACTGGCCGGTTGTAGGGAGGATAGAAGCCTTGCATCACGTGTCCCCTCCGGTACACGAGGAGGCAGCCTGTCACATCTTTTCACTTGAACAGCGCGGACTCTCATTGGCAAGGTGTAACGTGTGGGAGGCTCACACTACCCCCCGCCATTTCCTGTCTCTGCTGTGCAGGCGTCCCCCAACCGACCTGTAGGAGTCGCTGTCCACAACGTCCAGATTACCACCCATCGACTTCCCACCCGCTGACTCTGCCAATTGAGTTAGTATGACGACCGGCCCAAGCCGGAGGCAACGCCGACAGCCGGATTCGAACCCGGTGTCTCCTGCGTTGGTGACGAGCGCAATGTCCGCTGCGCCACCCAGCCGCCCTACCCAGCATGCACAATTTGAGAACCAACCGGAGATGAGACAAAGGAGGAAGAGAGGGAGAGCAGATGCTTTCGCCTTCTCCGTGTTTACAGCATAGAACGGTGTTGTTGTAGTCGAGTCACTAAATCTGGAGTCTGAGTCGAGTCTCGAGTCCCCGGTGTTCGAGTCCGAGTCCAAGTCTGACTGAGTCACCGAAGAAGAGCCCGAGTCGAGTCCCCGTTACCCCTAGTCCGAGTCCGAGTCCAAGTCATCGAGGTTGAGTCCACTCCACTCTGGCAGTCAAAGAGCTGACGTACAAATAAAAAAAAAGGTTCTACATTAAACATAAATGACACAGCGGTCACCGTTTCAAAGGGAGTTTACTTACTTTGTGACACAATAGCCAAACAAATACACTAGCCATCGATATCTTACAGTATGTAATAGTCTGACCTGTAATGGGCCTATTACCAAAATTATTAAAAATAAATAACTGTATAACAAGTCCGAGTCCTCGTCTGCACCTTCCGAGTCGGAATGCAGTCGACGCTCGAGTCCAAGTCCAAGTCCGAGTCATCAGTGCTCAAGTCCAAGTCGAGTCTCCGGCTGTCTCGGAGCGATGACCGGAGTGTTGAACGTCCCGTGATTAAGACGGGGAGGACACGACCCTCTTTGCGTCGCCCCTGTGCCTCAAATAGATCCGCTATCAGCTCTATCTTTAATCTTTGAAAATGTTCGGTTGCTATCGCTATCAGCTCTATCTTTAATCTTTCAAAATGTTCAGTTGCTATTGCATGCACTCATCGGTGTTCCACTACACACTTGAGTGTATGCTTACCAACTGTCCGTCTGCAACACTACTATCACCGACATCTAAGAAGGGAGATCCCCCCTTGAACGGCCCTTCTAACGTTTCTCGCCTCCACATTGCCTGTGGTGCATTTTCTTCTATTGTTAGGTTTTAGTGAGTTCCTTACCTTCGCGTGGGGTACGTCTGGGAGTGTTTGCATTTATTTATTTATTTATTTAGCTTTTATTTTAAATTTGTTGGACCTTATGGTGTTCTTGTTTTGTTCTTGACTTATTGTGATGTTTCTTCTTGACTTGTTTAAAGAAGACGTGTCCGGCCCATGGGGACATTAACGTGTGTTGTCGGGCCTTAAAGAAGACGTGTCCGGCCCATGGGGACATTAGCGTGTGTTGTCGGGCCTTAAAGAAGACGTGTTCCGGCCCATGGGGACATTAGCGTGTGTTGTCGGGCCTTAAAGAAGACGTGTTCCGGCCCATGGGGACATTAACGTGTGTTGTCGGGCCTTAAAGAAGACGTGTCCGGCCCATGGGGACATTAGCGTGTGTTGTCGGGCCTTAAAGAAGACGTGTCCGGCCCATGGGGACATTAGCGTGTGTTGTCGGGCCTTAAAGAAGACGTGTTCCGGCCCATGGGGACATTAGCGTGTGTTGTCGGGCCTTAAAGAAGACGTGTTCCGGCCCATGGGGACATTAGCGTGTGTTGTCGGGCCTTACAAATACATTTGATTTGATTTGATTTGAGTCACGAGTCCTGAAAATCAGTCCAGGACTGGGACTCGAGGACTACAACACTGGCATAGAATTATAGAGGACAAGGTTCACAAGGGCCCAGAGGAGGTGGTGCACGGTTGATGAATAGTAGGCGGCACATTTTATTTTGCGTACACACTGCTAGCAGAATTTGGCCATAATATGATCGTCTCTCTCAGTGCGTCCTCAATGTGTCTTGGATGTAATTTTAGAGCGATTCATTTGTGATCGGATCACCCAGACGGGATCTTGCTGCCAGGTGGAAACAGGTCCACAGAGTAATGTAACACACATGATGTGAAAGGCTGTAATTAAACCTGTCCATATACAGTAGCATTGTGTGTTTTGTTGGCTGTTGGCTATTGTCCATATATATACGCTGATCTATTCGGGTACCACCAGCGCCACAAAGTCCGTAAAAAAGACTATGGTTTCATTTCTAGATGTGAACGACACAAATGTAAAGCGGTGTCCAAAGTTATCTTGCTTAAACAAATGTCTTTCTTTGTCACCGTTTTCTCTTATCCGCCATATTCAAACACACGGTGCAGTTACCGCTCAAGGCCACAGGGCACCAATCTTCCATAGTCAAGGCCAGATTAAGAATTCAGAGGCCTCTGGGCCAGACTCTTGTGGAGGCCCCCACACACACATACACGTGCACGCACGCACAGTGGCGTTTTTATATGTAAAACATTGGTGGGGCAGCCACTAACCAAGGCTACATACCAGGCAAACTACAGTAATCAAAATGACAGTAATCTTTGTTCGCAAATTTCGCACCACATATCAGGCATAGGCTACAGGTAAGCCTGCATTGTTAGTCGTGAAAGCAAATTAATCTGTCCACGCTGAATTAAACCCTCTATTTTCCTCAGACTTTCCTTTTTTTTTGGATTCATCAATGGTTAGCTTACTTGGGGGTCGGAAACTCAAGATTGGCCACTTGCAGACGGCAGGAGACGCACAGGGTGTGACGTACTGTATATTTTAGTTGATGAAATATTTTAGTTGACTAAATATTTTAGTTGATGAAATATTTTTTCATTTCAGTGTCACAGTATGACACCGATCTCAAAAAAAAAAGACTAGAGGCCCACGGGCCGCGGCCCAAGCGGCCCGGTCGTTAATCCGGCCCTGTCCATAGTGCTTCTGGCACTATGACAGGTTAAAACAACCTCATTATTTGCTCATAATATTTGCCCCAGGTATGGTGTGTGTGTGTGTGTGTGTGTGTGTGTGTGTGTGTGTGTGTGTGTGTGTGTGTGTGTGTGTGTGTGTGTGTGTGTGTGTGTGTGTGTGTGTGTGTGTTCTACCTGTCTCTGCAGCGCCAGCTCTCCCTCCACCTCCAGCACCCGACGCTGTAGATCCCGTTTCATCTTCTCGTACTCCTCCCTTTGCTTCTGAATGTCCCCGGCCAGAGAGCTAACGCACACAAACAACAAACAAATAATTCACCATTTACCAAATGCACAAACTTTCTTTTTTTTATCCACTTTTTCTCCTTATTTTTTCAATTTTTCTCCCATCCCAATTTCGCATCGCCAATTCTCCCCTCCCCTGTCTTGAACGTTGCTAGACTATGCCTCCCACTGGTCGGCTGTAGTGAGGATAGAAGCCTTGCATCACGTCGTGTCCCCTCCGGTACACGAGGAGGCAGCCTGTCGCACCTTTTCACCGCAGCAGCTCGATCTCTCAGTGGCGAGGAGTAACGCGTGGGAGGCTCACGCTGCCCCCGCTACTTCCTGACTCTGCTGAACAGGCGCACCAACCGACCTGTAGGAGTCGCTGTCCATCCACCGGCTTTCCCACCCTCTAACACTTGCCAATTGTGTTAGTATGAATGACCGGCCCAAGCCGCAGGCAACGCTGACTCGGGGAGTCGAGACCGGGAGTCTCTTGCATTGGTGATGAGCGCAATCTCCGCTACGCCACCCAGCCGCCCTCCAAATGCACAAACTTAAGACTCATCACATTGTTGTTGTTGTCACGCACTCTTGAGTCAGTGGAAGGAGGCATGCGCGCGTGCCGCCTGGGCCTTGGGAGTTCATTGTCCATGTTGACGTTGATTCATTAAAACAGACACTCTGAAGTTGAACCCCTCTGGCTTCGCTAACTGAGCATAACGGACCCACCGATGCTAAAACGGTGAAATCGTGTAAAAACTGCATACAGTACGTCAAACACTTCATATAATTGGTTGATGATGACGTGATGATTTTTACCTTTGGAGACCCAAGTTCAACGCTATAACTGTATTACAGAGAGCGCTCGTGGATGTGCTCTCTGCCATCCATCCTTCCATCCATCCATTCCTCACATAATATAACACTAGGGCTGTCACCCGACTAAGGATTTGGATGGTCGACTAGGATTGGCCAAAATGTGTCGTTAGTCGACTATTGGTCGACTTAAAAATAAAATAAAAAAAGTATAATATTTTTTGACATTAAAAAAAAAAAAAAATGAATTGTATCATTCCATTTGGGCTGTGGGGGGGGGGTGCTTAATGTCTGAGGGAGTCGACTGAAGGCTTCTTGTTCTCTGCAAAAGCATGCAATTGGTCCACTGATGGATACATCTTGATATTTGTCTAGTCTAGTGTGTTCATTAAATGGTGAAATCCTCTTTCAGTGCCTCTGTGCCTGTTTTCGTAGGCAGTTAGCCTCTGGTATGAGTGCCATTAGCGTTAGCCACGCTTCTAGGCCTCTTTTCTTTTGGAAAGAATGATAAAAAAAAAAAAAAAAAAAAAAAATGTATATATTCGACTAAGAGGTTGGCTAGTCGACTACGGCTCCTTTCGACCGATCAGTCGACTAATTGATTAATAGGGGTCAGCCCTAGTACAGTGTTGGTATGGGTGGATCCAGTGGGAATGGGGAAAACCCCAAGACCATGGAAGTGTGTGAGTGCTATAGGCTCCAACCGTTGAGCTCCACACAACCCCCCCCCCCCCCCCACACACACACACACACACATGACCTCCCCCCCCCCCCCCCCACTATCCTCTCACCCCTGCAGCTTCTCCAGCTGCGCTCTGTGCTCCGCAGCTCTATACTGGCTGCGTCTCCGGTCCTCCTCTCTCTCCTTGGCCTCCGTGTCTCTCTGCTCCGCCAGCTTGGCCACCTGGATGCGAAGCTGGCTCACCTCCTCCTGTCTGTGGGGACCACAGTGATATTATCAAGTAGTGTATTTTACATTTTACATTTACATTTAGTCATTTAGCTGAAACGCTTTTATCCAAAGCAACTTACAAGTTCTGTACGACAGGTCATCAGGAAGGGCACAACTCTATCAGCTGAGTAACAATGTTCATCAAAGTGTTGCGTGTTACAGTGTAGGTTAGTTTATTAGGACAAGTGCATGACAGTAAGGTTAGTCAGGGTTAGATTTTTTCTTTTTTTATATATTATTATCATTTCAGATAATGGTTGAAGAAGTGCGTCTTTAGTCGACGGCGAAATATTGGACGTGTTTCGGCTGCTGTCCTAACTGGGGTGGGTAGTTCATTCCACCATTGTGGGGCAAGGACTGAGAATAGGCGACTTCTCTTTGATGATGACCCTCCCGGAGCTCGGATAGGAGGAGTGGGTCTGAGGCGGCCAGAAGATGCAGAGCGTAGGGGTCTTGAGGGTGTGTAGTTAGAGACCATTGACCGGAGGTAGGCGGGAGCGGTTCCCTTTGCCGCACGGTATGCCAGGTCGAGGGCCTTGAAGCGGATACGTGTGTTAGGACGGAGTGGTCGTCCTGCAGGGATACAGTAAGGTATGTGACTTGTGTCCGTGTGACATTTCACTCTGACCTTTGTGTGTGCTCACATTTAGCACCACTCTGTTCTTATTGTACCTCGATGACATGATTCAACGTTGTTGCCGTGTGGCAGTGAACCAGAGAACAAGTTACTTCTGTCGTTTTTTTTTTATTTTTTATTATTCTGCACTGGGATCAGCATCTGTGGGTAGAATCCAATAGATATATATCCAATAGAGATATATATCCATATGTGTCTGAATATACCTGCATATAAATCCTCCTATATAACCTACTTACACCTGCAGATAACCCGATATAACTCTGTATGATAGCATGAACAATAATGCTGTATATACCGTATATATATATATATATATATATTTATTCTTACCGTATAGATATCTACCCACATACCTGCACATAATCCTGTAGATATCTGTAGATACTATATATCTGTACATATCCCTTACCTACTCTTACTAGTTACACTGCTGGCCAGTATGACTTACTTACTACCATACTGTCTTCTTTATACCTGTATCACTGTACATATTAATATCACACCTCTGTACATAGGATCTGATTAGCACTATTACTCACTAGTACTAATTTATATATTTTATACCCAATTTTATCACCTGTATATTACTATTGCAGTTTACTGTTCTATTTGCACTCTGGTTGGATGCCAAACCTCTTTTCGTTGTGCTGTACTTGTGCTGTATGATTGATGACAATACATTTGAATCTAATCGTATTCATTAGTGTCCATGTGCCTTCTCCTTTTCTTTGTACTAAATATATATATATATATATATATATATATATATATATATATATATATATATATATATATATATATATATATATATATATATATATATATATATATATATCCCTGTGTGAACTCAGTACACATCAGAACGACCTTGTGGCTCTAAGCTGTAAGCTTTATTGTGTTTTTTATCCTTTTGATAATGGTGGGCCTTATATGTACACTGTAAGGAAAAAAGCTGCAAGAAAAATGGTTGCCAAATACTTACTGTCAAATTACAGTAAAATCAAATACATTTACAGATTACAACCTTTATTTAATGGTTAATATATATATATATTTTTTTGTATCCACTTTTTCTCCTTGTTTTTCTATTTTTCTCCCATCCCAATTTCGTATTGTCAATTCTCCCCTCCCCTTTCTTGAACGTTGCTAGACTATGCCCCCCAGTGGTCGGTCGTAGGGAGGATAGAAGCCTTGCATCACGTGTCCCCTCCGCATGAACACTTTAGGCAACCAACATGCGCTTCCGCGTTGCTCTGAATTGCTCTGATTGGAGCAACAACAACACACAGTGACTTGCAAACCGCAGTCACGTAAGGGGCTAGTAGTCACTGTGTGTTGTTGTAGCCACCGGGTAAATCGCGATTTTTTATTTGTTTGTCATGACAAACCAATTACATAATCCAACATATGTGTAAAGGCACAACATATTCCAGTTAACGGTATATTTTTTTAATGATTCGTTACGGCGCAATCAATACTTCCATGCGTTCGGGACCTCCATGTTTTGGGGGTATTCATCAGAAAAATCGGATCCGGGATTCGGCTCTCATCAGTCGGGCAAGAACTGCGGGTTTTCAGCCTCTCTGCTCTCTCCTGGAGGCGTGTTGCTTTTTAACAGCGGAGCAGTGCAAGAATGTGACAATTTGACCATGTGACCGCGGCAACGCGGGAGAGCGGCAGTGCGGAAATAGGCTGTCTCTAAGACAAACGCTAACCTTAACCAGCTCCTTAACAGCGCCTAAACTTAACCGTTCTAACCTTAACCAACTCCGAAACAATGCCTAACCTTAACCTTAACCATGCCTAACCTTAACCTTAACCATAGAAAGAATATTGCCATTCTCTAAAGACAAACTCTAACCTTAACCAGCTCCTTAACAGCGCCTAAACTTAACCGTTCTAACCTTAACCAACTCCAAAACAATGCCTAACCTTAACCTTAACCATGCCTAACCTTAACCGGCGAAAGAATACACGTAAAAAAAAAAAAACACGTTAAAAAAAAATTTGATGGGATTCGAACTCGTCAACAACGGACCGCAGGACCACAGGACCGCTGCTCTGCCAGGTGAGCTGAAGCGCCGAATGAAAATCATGGCGGATTAGGGCGGTTACATAATTCCGCAAGCTCTGCCGCTCCGCTCTGCGGTTGCCGCGCCTGCCGCGGGGCGTGTCGCAGCCAATCAGGGAAAACGCGGAAGCAAAGGCAGCACTGCTCCGCTGTTATTTTTTTTTTTTTTTTTTTGTCTTTTTCCCCCTCCATTTTCCTCCGATTTTCTCCCATCCCAATGTTAGTCGTATGCCAATTCCCAGTCCCTTCCTGGTCGCTGCGCTTTACCCCCCACAGTCAGATCATTTGGGAGAGTGGAGGCTACCACGTGCTTCCTCCGACACACGTCCAGCCAATCACCGCTTCTTTTCACCTGGCAGCGCGGATTCTCATTGAGAGGGCGTAGCGTGTGGGAGGACCACACTATCCCCCTCACGTCCAATCCGCGCTTAGCAGGCGCCCCGACCGAACTGTAGGAGTCGCTGTTTACAACGACCCGGACCCACCCCGCCAGCTTCTCCCACCCTCTGATACAGCCAATTGTATCAGTGCAGATGGCCAGCCAAGCTGGTGACAACCCCGGAGCTGTGAGCTGGATTCGAACAGGCGAACCAAGCTCACAGCTCCGGGGCTGGTGACGAACGCAATCTCCGCTCGACCACCTAACCGCCTTTGCTCCGCTGTTATTAAGCAATAGGCCTCCTGGAGCTTAAGGGGGAGCCGCGCTCGGCCAATCAGAGAAACGCGGAAGCGCATGTTGGTTGCCTAAAGTGTTCACGCGTCCCCTCCGGTACACGAGGAGGCAGCCTGTCGCATCTTTTCACCAGACAGCGCGGACTCTCAGTGGTGAGGAGTAACGTGTGGGAGGCTCACACTGTCCCGATACTTCCCGTCTCTGCTGTGCAGGCGTCACCCAACCGACCTGTAGGAGTCGCTGTCCACAACTTCCAATCCCCACCCACCGGCTTTCCACCCGCTACCTCTGCCAATTGAGATAGTATGACGACTGGCCCAAGCCGCAGGCAATGCTGACACCGGGATTCGAGACCGGAGTCTCTTGCATTGATGACGAGCGCAATCTCCGCTACGCCATATATATTTTTAAAGATTTCTTTTAGCATTTTTACAGCTTTTTCTGGCCACGCAGGACCGACAGAGGAGAACGGGAGGAGAGGTAGGGAAGACATGCGGCAAATGGTCACCGGGTCTGGGAAGCGAACCAGGGACGACCGCTTCGTGACTCAGTGCGCTATGTGGTGTGCTACTGGAGCGCCCCTAATATTTTGATATAAGGTCATTTTACTGTGTTTTATGGCATTTACACTTAAAGTAGAAAAACTAAAGTAATCTGTAAAATAATACAGTGAATTTCCTGTGAATTTTTTTTTTTTACAGTGTATACTTGTATATGTTTCATTATCAATAAAGATCTCTATCTATCTATATCTATCTCTCTCTGCCTCTGTGTCACTCCATCCTCCAGGCCACCGGCAGCTTTAAGGTGAACTCTTCACTGCTGAACCAAGCCACTGATCAATACTGATCAATCACAACGGGTATAGCATTCTCTGATATTTAGGTGGCATTACGTGTGGTTATTTAGGTTGTATTGCATGGGGTATTTCGGTATAGTAATCTGTGACATTTAAATTGTATTATGTGTGGTAATTAGGTGGTATTTCGATAGTATTCAAACAGGACAGTCACGGTGGTTGGCTGTTACTGTTATCATTGGGTCATTTGCATAATTTGTATATTATGTATGATGGCAATATTATGTATTACCATGGTGAACTCTCGCTTCGCAAAAGTATCCTGCCCAACTATTCTGCAGTGCTTCATTCCACACATTTACAGTTGAATAAGTAAGGGATAATGTATAGCTACGAGGTCATTGTCGCAAAATAATTGACCGACAGAGTTTAGAACAACCGAGGCGCCTCGCCGAGGTGTTTTAAACGTCAGTGAAGGTCAATTATTTTGCGACAATGACAGAGTATATACATTATCCCGCTTATTACATGGCTAACTTACTAACAATATACCTAATTCATCAACAAGACGAGATCAAATGCAGACGCAGTTGTTCTGTGGCTCTGTCAGCCCAAATAAAGTGATTATTATTATCGGCAGCCGGCAGGTCTGTGGGCTCTGGTCTGATTGCATGACTGAGTGCAGCTGTGCATATGCTGAGCAGCACTGATACAGTGTTGTAGTGGGCTTGATTGGTCCAGCTGCGCACAGCAATCACAAGCAAGCATTTCGGCTAATGTGAAAACGCCATGTAATAAATGACTATAAACAGACTATATCCAAAACTGAAAATGCAACAATTGCTCCTGACGAAGGGGGGGTAGAAATCGTTTGAGCAGAAAGAAAGCCTGGAACTGAAAGAAGTCAGATAGGAGGAGGGAGCAGGACCATGGAACACAGTGTGTGAGTGAGTGAGTGAGTGAACCGTCTGTTACCTGGCTCTCTCTGTGCTCTGAGCCTTGACGGCCGCGGCGTCGTATCTCTCCAGCTCTCCGTCCCGCTCCGCGAGCACCGTCAGGTTGAAGCGGAAGTCCTCCCTCAGCTGCTGGAAGCGTTGCCTGAGGAGAGCGGAGTCGGAGTCGTGACTGTGACTCAGTTATCACTCAACCCCAGTAGAACTAACACCAGGGCGCCGCATATTATCAACCCATTCATCCTCCCACTGCAGGACTGAACTACATGGCCTGTGCCGATATCAATAAAGGGTGAGAAATGGATCTTTAACACAACAACCCGTGTCCAACTAATGCACCCTACAGGATTCCTATAGATATCCTATCTATAGAGCACTTTTCACACACGATGGACTGCAGTCCAGAGTGCCTCACACAGCAATTCGTATAAAATTAACATAGGCGTAAAATCAGCACACAATTGACAGAATAAAAAACAATGCATAAATTGCAGACATAAGAATAGGTATAAAAGGCAATAAAAGTAGTGCAACGTAAACGTGCATTCTTTCCAACTGCTATGACATATTTGTAACTTGTTATGAAAGCTTTACTGTGGCTAGAGGTTGGAAATATTAAAAAATCTACGATATGACCAAAAAGTCTATGGGTATTTCCTAGGGATGCTCGATATTGGCTTTTTTACCGATACCGATATACCGATATTGTCCAACTCTTAATTTCCGATACCGATATCAACCGATATCAACCGATACCGATATATGCAGGGTTTCCC
Organism: Notolepis coatsorum; assembly: GCF_963971535.1. Taxonomy (NCBI): domain Eukaryota; kingdom Metazoa; phylum Chordata; class Actinopteri; order Aulopiformes; family Paralepididae; genus Notolepis; species Notolepis coatsorum. The sequence goes on along the minus strand of NW_028173304.1, from coordinate 39,490 downwards.
CCCCAAAAAATGGAATAATTTCAGGTAATTAACATTACATATCTCTTGTTGTGGAATTAACACAACATTATGCATACTTTTGACAATAAATTAAATCAGAATTTGTTCTTACTGGGTAAATAAAGGTTAAATAAATGTAAATTAAAAAAAATAAAAAATAAAAAATATTGAAAACCGATACCGATATTTTCCGATATCACATTTTAATGCCGATATCGGCCAATAATATCGGTAGGCCGATAATATCGGACATCCCTAGTATTTCCTATTTTTCCTAATAATTTCCAGGCGGCTGGAAAACAGGTTTTCAAATTCCATAACTTTTCCAGGATTGTCATCATAACCGTGGAAAACCCCTGCAGGCGCCTACAATAGATGTCTCTGGGAGCTGCTCCTGGGGGGGCTACCTGGGGGGGGGTGAGCTGCTCCTGGGGGGCTACCTGAGGGGGGTGAGCTGCTCCTGGGGGGGGGGCTACCTGAGGGGGGGTGAGCTGCTCCTGGGGGGCTACCTGAGGGGGGTGAGCTGCTCCTGGGGGGGCTACCTGGGGGGGGGGTGAGCTGCTCCTGGGGGGCTACCTGAGGGGGGTGAGCTGCTCCTGGGGGGCTACCTGAGGGGGGTGAGCTGCTCCTGGGGGGCTACCTGAGGGGGGTGAGCTGCTCCTGGGGGGGGGGGGCTACCTGAGGGGGGTGAGCTGCTCCTGGGGGGCTACCTGAGGGGGGTGAGCTGCTCCTGGGGGGCTACCTGAGGGGGGTGAGCTGCTCCTGGGGGCTACCTGAGGGGGGTGAGCTGCTCCTGGGGGGGGGGGCTACCTGAGGGGGGTGAGCTCCTCCTGGGGGGGGGCTACCTGAGGGGGGTGAGCTGCTCCTGGGGGGGGGGGCTACCTGAGGGGGGTGAGCTGCTCCTGGGGGGGGGGGCTACCTGAGGGGGGTGAGCTGCTCCTGGGGGGGGGGCTACCTGAGGGGGTGAGCTGGTCCTGGGGGGGGGGGCTACCTGAGGGGGGTGAGCTCCTCCTGGGGGGGGGCTACCTGAGGGGGGTGAGCTGCTCCTGGGGGGGGGGGCTACCTGAGGGGGGTGAGCTGCTCCTGGGGGGGGGGCTACCTGAGGGGGTGAGCTGGTCCTGGGGGGGGGGGCTACCTGAGGGGGGTGAGCTCCTCCTGGGGGGGGGGGGGCTACCTGAGGGGGGTGAGCTGCTCCTGGGGGGGGGGGCTACCTGAGGGGGGTGAGCTGCTCCTGGGGGGGGGGGCTACCTGAGGGGGTGAGCTGGTCTGGGGGGGGGGGCTACCTGAGGGGGGTGAGCTGCTCCTGGGGGGGGGGGGCTACCTGAGGGGGGTGAGCTGCTCCTGGGGGGGGGGGGCTACCTGAGGGGGGTGAGCTGCTCCTGGGGGGCTACCTGAGGGGGGTGAGCTGCTCCTGGGGGGGCTACCTGAGGGGGGTGAGCTGCTCCTGGGGGGCTACCTGAGGGGGGTGAGCTGCTCCTGGGGGGCTACCTGAGGGGGGTGAGCTGCTCCTGGGGGGCTACCTGAGGGGGGTGAGCTGCTCCTGGGGGGGGGGGGGCTACCTGAGGGGGGTGAGCTCCTCCTGGGGGGGGGGGGGGGCTACCTGAGGGGGGTGAGCTGCTCCTGGGGGGGGGCTACCTGAGGGGGGTGAGCTGCTCCTGGGGGGCTACCTGAGGGGGGTGAGCTGCTCCTGGGGGGGCTACCTGAGGGGGGTGAGCTGCTCCTGGGGGGGCTACCTGAGGGGGGTGAGCTGCTCCTGGGGGGGCTACCTGAGGGGGGTGAGCTGCTCCTGGGGGGGGGGCTACCTGAGGGGGGTGAGCTGCTCCTGGGGGGGGGCTACCTGAGGGGGGTGAGCTGCTCCTGGGGGGGCTACCTGAGGGGGGTGAGCTGCTCCTGGGGGGGGGCTACCTGAGGGGGGTGAGCTGCTCCTGGGGGGGCTACCTGAGGGGGGTGAGCTGCTCCTGGGGGGGCTACCTGAGGGGGGGTGAGCTCCTCCTGGGGGGGGGGGCTACCTGAGGGGGGTGAGCTGCTCCTGGGGGGGCTACCTGAGGGGGGTGAGCTGCTCCTGGGGGGGCTACCTGAGGGGGGTGAGCTCCTCCTGGGGGGCTACCTGAGGGGGGTGAGCTGCTCCTGGGGGGGGGGCTACCTGAGGGGGGTGAGCTCCTCCTGGACCTCTCGGTACGAAGCCTCCAGCTGTTGAACCCGGAGATTCTGCAGCTCTTTCCATTCTCTCTCCTTGTTGACCAGCTGAGCGTCCAGGAGGTGTGCTGTCACCATCACAGGGTCACCGTCCGACTGCATGAGACTTGGGATACCTCCTGGAAGATGTGTTTTAATAAAGATTTATTTTAGCATGTTTACAGCTTTTTCTGGCCACGCATGACCAACAGATAGATTTTGGTTGGGTCTAATCTGTGTCTAATGAATGGGTTCTTGTGTTGGGTTATGTGTTGTTTTGGAATGTGTTTGTCTAGTGGTTATGAGGAGTATTAGAGTATGAGTGTATGGAATGTTGTGCTGTTTTTTAGCACGTTTTAGTTTTCTCTGAGATGTCTTCGTTTGTTGTTTTATTGATATTTGTTGTTTTATTGATATTCGTTATTGTTCTATATTAGAAAATGTGGCATACATATTTGTTTGTATGTCTGATTTTGATTGGTTTAGTGTTCTATAATTGTTTGTATATTTTATTGGTGTTTTATTGATATTTGTTTTGTTTTTATGTTGTTTTATTGATTATTCTTGTTTAATTTGATATGTTTGGATCCAGACCCCAGGAAGAATAGTCGCTGCTGAGGCAGTGACTAATGGGGATCTGAAATAAAGAAATAAAGAAATAAACAGAGGAGAGAGGGAGAACGGGAGCAGAAGTAGGGAAGACATGCGGCATATGGTCACCGGGTCTGGGAAACGAACCCGGGACGACCGCTTCGCGACTCAGCGTGCTATGTGGTGTGCTACTGGAGCGCCCTGGAAGATGTATTTTAGACAAAACATTATCTGTAGGTGGCTAAGTGGCGCAAGTGGGCACGGCGCTTATTGCCACTAACGCAGGAGATGCTGGGTTCGAGCCCAGCTCTCGGCGTTGCTACCAGCTTGGCTATAGGGGTGGGAAAGCCGGTGGGTGGGGATTGGACGTTGTTGTGGACAGTGACTCCTACAGGTCGGTTGGTGCACCTGTACAGCAGAATCAGGAAGTAACGGGGGCGGCGTGTCCCTCCCACGCGTTACTCCTCGCCACTGAGAGATTGCGCTGTGCCGGTGAAAAGATGCAACGGCTGCCTCCTCGTGTACCGGAGGGGACACGTGATGCAAGGCTTGGTCCTCCTCACTGCAGCCGACCAGTGGGAGGCATGGTCTAACAACGTTCGAGACAGTGGAGGGAAGAATTGAAGGGAGAATTGGCGAGGCGAAATTGGGATGGGAGAAAAATAGAAAATAAGGAGAAAAAGTGGATAAAACTAAAAAAAAAAAGATTATCTGTAATGTCATCAAACAGCGACGTCCGGGGGAAAACATTGGCATTGCTCTTTGTTTAAATTTTTTTTGTTTTGGTCAGATGTGTGGGTTAGAGTTTAGTGAGGATGGTGTGGGGGGGGGGGGTATTGCTGGCCACACCTCAGACTCTGGCACAAGCGGTCTGGAGAAATTCACATTATATTAAGTTACTAAACTCCAACCCCACACATCAGACTTGTGGTATAATGTGTCCTCATGTAAATATATCCCCCTCCCCTGTGTTCCCTTTACCTGTGCCCCCCCCCCCTCTCTGTGGAATAATCACCCCCCTCCCCTGTGTCCCCAAACCTGTACCCCCTCCCCCCCATCTGACCTATCAAATGGGACCACACCCCCTCCTGTTAACTATATAGATCTCCTCTTGAGATCTATCCAGGGCTTCTTACCTGGGTAATTTCAGCTGATCACCTGGGGCGAGAGCCTCAGCCATTCTCTCTATGTATTCTATCTGTTTGGTTAATAAACCTTGTTATTATCAAAAAAAAAAAAAAAAAAAAAAAAATATCAACCACAAAATTGAAACACAATTATCTAAATGTACAAGGTATACACATACATTGATCATTTAGCTGACACTGTATGACAGGACATCAAAAAGGGCACAACTCTATCAGCTGAGTAACAATGTTCATCAAAGTGTTGAGTGCCACAGTGTAGGTTAGTTTTATTAGTGTTGAGTGCTACAGTGTAGATTAGTTTATTAGGACAAATGCATGACAGTAAGGTTAGTTAGGGTTAGATGATAAGAAATGATTGTTTTTCAAGCAAAATTAACTGGCTACCTAGATTTTATGTTTTCCTCATGCTATGCTATGATGAGCCACACTGAGATGTGAAGAACAACCGAGAAGTCATGGCGAGGTAAGTATCTTGAAGAAGCACACCATCGTACGCGGCCTGAGGTAAGATCAACTTCAATTTAAGACCATCAGAATATGAAGACAAGGAGCTATTTTATCTGATTCAAGACTTTGGCCATTCATTTACAAATTTTATTTAAAGCCTAATGCTGTAAGATCTAGTTAGACACAAGATCTGATAAAATTGTAGTGAATGTGACCTTCTTGACGTAAGGAATCACTGCTAATGCAATTGGCTTGCATTTCCTATTGTCAATTAAGTGATTTTATTTAAAATGAATTGAATTAATCCCAAAATGATTTTCCACTTTAGCAGAAAGGCGTTGAATCATTTATGTGAGGAGTTTTCTAAGGCAGTGTTTATCACCCTCAGATCACGAATTGGTGAGAGGACAGGACGAGTGAGACGACGCGCGACCTGAACCACGAAGCTGCGGACACAACCAATGACGATTCGGACAATAAGAAGAGATCTAAAGACGATAAAGGGCGAGAATGTCTCCTTCACTATCGCAGCAAGCGGGCAGCCAGAGAGACGGTATAGGATTACTAATGCTTTCACCAGCCAAGAAATAGGCCTGTCGCAGTACACCTACCCCATCGCCAAGCTGATGGATAAATATGTGCACCTGCGTCAACTACCTATCCCGCTCATAGACGGTGCCACCCCGACCCTGCTGATAGGCTCCGACCATGCAGACCTCATAGTCCCGATAGACCGGGTCCACACAGGGCCCAGAGGCTGTCCTGCAGCAGTCGAGACCCGCCTAGGATGGACATTACAAGGCTCCCTCGCTAAGTCTCTTAACCGAACAGCAGCCACTAGCTGCCTCCACTCCAGAGTGACAGAAGAAGACACCACCCTCCTACAGCATGTCGAGAGGCTATGGACACTAGAGACAATGCCCTTTAAGAACGAAAAGAAAGACATTCGTTCCAAGGAAGACATTTACGCCATAGCACTCCTCGAGCAAGGGACAAAGAGAGTCAAAGTCAACGGAGTGATGAGATACGCAACTCCACTCTTGAGGCGAGAGGGTATGCCCACCTTCCACGCCCCAAAAGAAGCGACGGAGCGGTATCTATTGAACACAGAGCGGCACCTAGCCAGAGACCCCGCTCAAGAGACTGTGTACCGCGCTGAGATTAACAAGCTAATCACAGCAGGACACATAAAGAAAATTGACAACCAGAGGCGACGACAACAACCGTGGGAGAACCATCCAACCCAGGCCACAGACATCCCCAAGAAAGTGGAGCAGAGGACCACGAAGGAGACTGACCAAGGAGACACTGACGAAGAGGAGATCAACCTTTGACGGCCTCCACCCCGGCACTGCAGACCAAACCCATCACCTGCAGATGGGAACCAAAGCCCCGACCATCAAGGTGGATTCCCATGACAAGATTGTCATCCGTGTGAGAGAGAGCGTCCTACTGACTAGCCACTACACCGGCGGGCCCTCGCCCTCCATCAAGTGGTACCGCAATGACGAGGAGAGGACAGCGAAACCAGCACAACACATTCAAAAACGCCCGCCCCCTCGCCCCTCTAGTACCGCGATGACGAGGAACAGTTGACTGCTACCGGTGACCCTTGACAAGGTACACAGAGAGCGGACGGCGACCTCCTGTAGGCCCCCTCTGAATGAACGACGACCAGTGAATATTCCCGACTGCATCATCAAGAAGAGACACATAGCAAATGAGACTGTCTTACTGCCACACGACAGGCTCACAGAAACATCAACTGAATGTACGATACGTTCAACACACAGCAGGTCACACAGAAGGACACATCCCCGACCGAGAACAGATGATCAACACTTCACAGCAACTGTCAGATTCACAAACAAGAACTGTAATTTTATAATGACAATGAGAAATGATCACAGAGTCACATTGCAAAATGGTATTGTTAAACAGGGCAGAACCAGTTGGATTGTTCCAAGACACCAAGTTTGTTTTGACCACAGAACAATGCATAACGATTATCATAATCACCTTTTATATTAACCACTAGGTTAACGGTTTTTCAATTTTATTTTGACACATTAGCCACTAAGGTAATGTCTATTGTATGTATTTATTTAATTTTTATGTGTTACTGTTTGGCCCTGCCACACGACCGACAGAGAACACCTTGTCAACAACGACGCAACATCATTCAGATTAATACCTTCACAAGCAGGAAACTTTTCACACAATTGTATGTATCTGCAAAACGATGAACTAGGGATGTGATGAAAAGAAATCAATGAGAAAGCATTAACAATGGTTAGTAATAATGAGCTAAAATGTATTGCTGAAGGAAGAAGTGACCACATGATCACATTACATCACATTAGAATTACTTAGGTTACAAAATTGTATTGTCAGACAAGAAAGAATCAGTTGTTTTATTCTCTCATAGAAGAGGACATGTAACGTTGTTTTGCACCTGTATGGTGAACCATTGATAGTATATGCACTAGAATTACATACAGAAGCGATGCATAAGACGTTTTATCTCCTCATTTATAGAGAAGAAATGGAGAAAATTGCCTGATTCTAAGTAAAGACCAACAAAGCTGAGGCAATCACAGATTAAATACAACTGGATCCTAAGTAATTTCATCAAGAATCATCACAAAATGTGCAAAAATATATATATATATTTGTGAACAGTTTCCCATAAAGCAATCATGTTAGTTTTATTAACCACCAGGTTAACGGTTGTTAAAATGTTTTTGTACACATTAGCCTTATGTGTAAATCCGATTCCTAATAATTATGAACACAATTTTGTTTTTTCACCCTGGGCACTCTGACCACACAGACAGTGCATGTATTTAATTGGTTTATTACGATGCCTGTATGCTCAAACGATCACATTAGCTCCCCAGAGTCACGACATGAACGACTGAAGGTATGCCAAGATATTTGCACAGCGATAGCTTCTAATGATTATGTTAATTGTTGTTTGATATCAGAGATGAGGACCACTCATTGATATAGGTATTTTGAGCGATTAATAAAAGAAAAGGGTGATATCTATTCCCACATCTCTGATATCAAAATAACACAGACCGCAGTCCAGTCGATCATGTCATGAATCATGTATGTAAATAATTCTATTAATCATGTATGTAAATAATTCTATTTTAAACTATTATCCCCACTTTTACCTGTTCCAAACAATCCTGGTATATTATACATTAATCTCACCCACATTATAAGAAAGAAAAGTGAGTATTGTGGTATAATGTGTCCTCATGTAAATATATCCCCCTCCCCTGTGTTCCCTTTACCTGTGCCCCCCCCCCCTCTCTGTGGAATAATCACCCCCCTCCCCTGTGTCCCCAAACCTGTACCCCCTCCCCCCCATCTGACCTATCAAATGGGACCACACCCCCTCCTGTTAACTATATAGATCTCCTCTTGAGATCTATCCAGGGCTTCTTACCTGGGTAATTTCAGCTGATCACCTGGGGCGAGAGCCTCAGCCATTCTCTCTATGTATTCTATCTGTTTGGTTAATAAACCTTGTTATTATCCAAGCCTCGGTTGACTGAGACATTCTTCATCAGGATATCCACAAATATCCCACAGACTCAACTAAAAATGTAAACAAAGGTGCAATAATATGCGGGGATATTTTGCCTAAAGTAAAAGGTCGCTCTTTGACGGCATTACATTTTCTACCTTTAATAATGAATATTCTGATCATTGTTTTCACTTGTCGCTGTTATCTCCCCAACAGTATATAGAAGGCAGTTGTGAAAATCTGGCCTAAATCGCAATTTACACCAAAAACCACCTCAGAACCCACCTCACCCCTGCCCATTTTGACAACCTAGGATGGCTTAGAGTAGACGACAGAGTACAGCAACTTGCAATGGGCCTGGTCTACAAGATACACTACACCACTAAGGTACCCATGTACATGTCAAAATACTTCCCAAAGGTCAGTGAATACCACGACCACAACACCAGAGGGAGCTCCACAAATCATGTTAAACCCAGATTCGGCTCAAACAAGGGACTAAACACATTTTGCAATTATGCCACAACAATGTGGAACGCCCTACCCAAAGCTGTAAAGGAATGTGAATCCCTACCCACCTTCAAAACCGCTCTCAAAGAGCACCTACGGGAGACTGCAATTCGAAACTGGCCCCTGTAAATGTACAGTAAATGTCCTAACCCAACCAATGTACAGTTTCCTCCCCCTCAAATGTATATATATTCTCTTTTAGAAACTGTGTCTGTAAATAAACAGTACTGTATTATTTCTAATATTTGTATATCTTGTATGTCATACATGTCTGGGTGTAACAGTACTGTCTATCTGTATGTCAACCATTCTGATTGACAAGCTAAAAGCAATTGGTTTTGATAGTTTATCAGTGAGCTGGATACAATCCTACCTGGAGGGGAGGGAACAGATGGTGGAAGTAAACGGTACCCTATCCCCCCCCCTCACAGTGAGCTGTGGTGTTCCACAAGGAAGCATACTAGGACCGCTACTATTCCTAATCTATGCAAATGACATGTCGTCAGCTTGTGACTGCAACTTGTTCCTGTTTGCGGACGACTCAGCCCTGCTGGTCTCTGACAAGAACAAGTTACAGGTTGAAAAAGCCCTCAGCTCGGAACTAGGCAAAATCTGCATATGGCTCGCCGACAACAAACTATCATTACACATGGGCAAAACAGAGTCCATTCTCTTCGGTTCAAATAACAAACTCAGCAAGACCGACGGCTTCTCGGTTACAGTGGGTGACAATATTATCACAAGGAAAGATGAAATTACCTACCTGGGTTCCATCCTAGAGGCTAATCTTTCCTGTGACAAAATGGCATCCAATGTAATAAAAAAAGTCAACCAACGAACGCGATTCTTGTACCGGATCTCCTCTCTGGTAAACAAGAATACCCTGAAGACTCTAGCAGGAGCACTCATTCAAGGGTACTACGACTATGCTTGCACCTCATGGTACCAAAGCACCTCAAAGGCACTAAAAAACAAATTACAAACATCTCAAAACAAGCTAGTCAGACTACTACTTGACCTGACTCCTAGAACCCACCTCACCCCTGCCCACTTTGACAACCTAGGATGGCTTAGAGTAGACGACAGAGTACAGCAACTTGCAATGGGCCTGGTCTACAAGATACACTACGCGACCAAGGTACCCATGTACATGTCAAAATACTTCCCAAAGGTCAGTGAATACCACGATCACAACACCAGAGGGAGCTCCACAAATCATGTAAAACCCAGATTCGGCTCAAACAAGGGACTAAACACGTTTCGCAATTATGCCACATCAATGTGGAACGCCCTGCCTAAAGCTGTAAAGGAATGTGAATCACTACCCACCTTCAAAAACACTCTCAAAAAACACCTACGTGAGACTGCAATTCGAAACTGGCCCCTACAAATGTCCTAACCTAGTTGTACAGTAAATGACCAAGTAAGGCTTTGTCAATATTCCAATGTACAGTGTAAAATGTGTGTGTGTCCCCTACCCAACCCCCCCCCCCCCCCCCCCCCCCACCTCCAATGTACAGCCCTCACCCAACCCACCCAACCCCACCCCACCAACCTCCTCCAATGTACAGTTTCTACGCCAAATGTATATACACTCCTTTTCTGGACACTTTTGTATCACAAACAGTACTGTATTTGCAAATCTGATATGTCATAAATGTATAGATGTAGCAGTACTGTCTATCTGTATGTCATGTATGTCATATATGTTATGATGAATTGAAAATGGGGGACCCTGATGTAAACAAGACGAAAGTCTTTCTCTGGTCTGCATCCCCTTAACAATTGTATGTATTGAGATGTACTGTACTGTACCCATTCTGCAATCTGTTAATAAACTTTTCAATCAATCAATCAATCAATCAATGTCATGTTATGATGAATTGAAAATGGGGGACCCTGATGTAAACAAGACGAAAGTCTTTCTCTGGTCTGCATCCCCTTTGTGTGTATTGAGCCGTACTGTATTGTACCCATTCTGCAATCTGTTAATAACATTTTCAATCAATCAATCGTTATAATATATAATAATGCAAAGTTTGTCCCCCGTACTGGCCGCAGCCTAACGTTGACTGTCGCCACTCAGAACAGCGTGTTGCAAAGTGAATAGCTATAGCTATCGTTATGCCTCGAAACGCTTTATTGAAGAAGAATCGTCATATTTAAACACAACTATCTTAGGTTAACATAAGTAATTACGATGTAGTAGCGAGTAACTTACTCTAATATTTTAACAGTTTAAGTTGTTGTCGTTTTCTCTGCCGCTCTTCCGCCATATAAACAGTTCCCATGGAGACCGTCCGTCTGTATAAACGGTCCGTCCTCTGCTGTGGTTGAAGAAGAAAGGGGCCGAGGTATTGATTGATTGATTGATTGAAAACTTTATTAACAGATTGCATAATGGGTACAATACAGTACGGCTCAATACACACAATTGTTAACCCTTTCACTGCCACACGACAGCCGGTTGTGTGATAGTAAAGGGTTAACCTTCTGTCGTGTGGCAGTGAAAGGGTTAAGGGGATGCAGACCAGAGAAAGTCTTTTGTCTTGTTTACATCAGGGTCCCCCCATTTTCAATTCATCATAACATATATGACATACAGATCGACAGTACTGCTACATCTATACATTTATGACATACCAGATTTGCAAATACAGTACTGTGTGTATGGCTTTCACATCATGTGAGTTTTTAGTCAAAGACCCACAAACCCGTGCTGTATACGCATATATAATTATATAAAACTTTACTCTCACCCATTGGCAGTTAATAATAATAATAATAATAATAATAATAATAATAATAATAATAATAATAATAATAATAATAATAATAATAATATAATAATAATAATATAATAATAATAATAATAATAATAATAATAATAATAATAATAATAATAATAATAATAATAATAATAATAATAATAATAATAAATAATAATAATAATAATAAAATAAAATAAAAAGTGCTTCCAGAAGCTGAGGATGAAACCATATGGCTGTCACTGTAATCTCCATAGAACAATTGGTCCCCTGCAGCCTCTCTCTCTCTCTCTCTCTCTCTCTC